>NW_004444012.1:4684825-4778486 GCF_000243295.1 Trichechus manatus latirostris | reverse complement strand
TCGCTGTTTTTTATTGTTGCATAGTACTCCATTGTGTGTATGTACCATAGTTTGTTTATCCATTCATCTGTTGATGGGCATCTAGGTTGTTTCCATATTTTTGCTATTGTGAACAATGCTGCAGTGAACATGGGTGTGCATATGTCTATTCATGTGATGGCTCTTATTTCTCTAGGATACATTGCTAGGAGTGGGATTGCTGGATCATGTGGTATTTCTATTTCTAGCTTTTTAAGGAAGCACCATATCGTTTTTCCAAAGTGGTTGTACCATTTTGCATTCTCACCTGCAGTGCATAAGAGTTCCAATCTCCCCACAGCCTCTTTAACATTTGTTCTGTTCTGTTTTTTTGATTTGTGCCAGTAATGCCGGGGTGAGATGGTATCTTTTGTGGTTTTGATTTGCATTTCTCTAATGGCTAGTGATCACGAGCATTTCCTCATGTGTCTGTTAGCCGCTTGAATGTGTTCTTTGGTGAAGTCTCTGTTCATATCCTTTGCCCATTTTTTAATTAGATTTTTTGTCTTTTTATTGTAGAGGCGTTGGATTTTCCTGTAGATTTTAGACATTAAACCTTTGTCAGATTTGTAATAGCCAAAATTTATTTTCCCAGTCTGTAGGTTCTCTTTTTACTCTTTTGGTGATGTCTTTTGATGAACACAAGTGTTTAATTTTTAGAAGATGCCAGTTACCTAGCTTATCTTCTGGAGTTTGTGTGTTGTTAGTTTTGGTTTGTATCCTGTTAATGCCATGTATTAGGGCCTCTAGCATTGATGCTATTTCTTCTTCTATGATCTTTATAGTTTCTGGTTTTATATTTAGGTCTTTGATTCATTTGGAGTTAGTTTTTGTGTATGGTGTGAGGTATGGGTCCTGTTTCATTTTTTTGCAGATAGACATCTAATTTTGCCAGCACCATTTGACTGTCTTTTCCCCATTTTGATGGACTTTGGGCCCTTGTCGAAGATCAAGTGACCATAGGTGAATGGATTTACATTTGGGTTCTCAATTCTGTTCCATTTGTCATTGTATCTGTTGTTGTACCAGTACCAGGCTGTTTTGACTACCATAACTGTATAGTAGGTTCTGAGGTCAGGTAGTAACAGTCCTCCTACTTTCTTCTTCTTCTTCAATAGTACTTTACTTATCAGGGCCTCTTCCCTTTCCATATAAAGTTAATGATTGTTTTTTCCATCTCTTTAAAGAATATTGTTGGTATTTGGATCGGGATTGCATTGTATTTGTAGATTGCTTTGGGTAGAATTCTCATTTTCACAATGTTGAGTTTACCTATCCATGAGCATGGTATTTTTTTCCATTTATGTTGGTCTCCTTTAGTTTCTTGCAGTAGTGTTTTGTAGTTTTCTTTGTATAGGTCTTTAACATCCCTGGATAGACTTATTTCTAAGTATTTTATTTTTTTAGGTGCTATTATAAATGGTATTGTTTTCCTGATTTCCTTTTTGTCATTCTCTTTATTGTTGTATACGAATCCAACTGATTTTTGTATGTTTATCTTATATCCTGCTACTCCGCTGAATCTTTCTATTAGTTCCAGTAGTTTTCTCATGGAGTCTTTAGGGTTTTCTACTTACAGTATCATATCATCTGCAAATAGGAACAGTTTTACTTTTTCCTTACCAATCTGTATGCCATTTATTTCTTTTCCTTGTCTTATTGCTCTAGCCAGGACTTCCAGCACAATGTTAAATAGGAGTGGTGATAAAGGACATCCTTGTCCTCTTCCTGTTCTCAAGGGAAATGTTTTCAGCCTTTCTCCATTAAGAATGATGTTGGCTTTTGGTTTTGTATAGACGCCCTTTATTATGTTGAGAAGTTTCCTTTCTATACCTATTTTATTGAGAATTTTTATCAGGAATGGATGTTGGACTTTGTCGAATGCTTTTTCTGTGTCGATTGAGATGATCATGTGATTATTTTATTTATGTGGTGGATTACGTGACTGATTTTCTAATGTTGAACTAACCTTGCATGCCTGGTATGAATCCTACTTGGTTGTGGTGTGTTATTTTTTTGTTATGATGCTGAATTCTATTGGCTAGAATTTTGTTGAGAATTTTTGCATCTATATTCATGAGAGATATTGGTCTGTAATTTTCTTTTTTTGTGGTGTCTTTGCCTGTTTATGGTATAAGGGTTATGCTGTCGTCATAGAATGAATTCGGAAGTATCCCTTTTCTTTGTCCTGAAATAGTTTGAGTAGTACTGGTGTAAGTTCTTCTCTGAATGTTTGGTAGAATTCTCCAGTGAAGCCATCTGGGACAGAGCTTTTTTTGGTTGAAAGTTTTTTTTTTTTTTTTTTTTTTTAATTACCTTTTCAGTCTCTTCTCTTGTTATGAGTCTGTTCAGATTTTCAACATCATTTTGTGTTAGTTTGGGTAGGTAGTGTGTTTCTAGAAATTTGTCCATTTCCTCTAGGTTTTCAAATTTGTTAGAGTATAGTTTTTCATAATACTGTGTTACAATCCTTTTTATTTCAGTTGGGTCTGTTGTAATGTCCCCCATTTCATTCCTTATTTGGGTTATTTGCATCCTCTCCTGTTTTGCTTTTGTCAGTTTGGCTAGTGGTTTGTTGATTTTGTTGATCTTTTCAAAGAACCAACTTTGGTTTTGTTGATTCTTTCTGTTGTTTTTCTATTCTGTATTTCATTTATTTCTGCTCTTTATTAGCTCCTTTCTTCTAGTGGCTGTGGGCTTCTTTTGCTGTTCTCTTTCTATTTGTTTTAGTTGTGTAGCTAATATTTTGATTTTGTCCCTTTCTGCTTTTTTGATGTGTGCATCTATTGTTATAAATTGACTTTGCTGTGTCCCAAAGGTTTCAGTATGATGTGTTTTCATTCTTGTTTGATTTAGGAATTTTTTTATTCCATTTCTGATTTTTTCTATTACCCAGTGGTTTTTAAGCAGGGTGTTATTCAGTTTCCATGTAATTAATTTTTTTTCTTGCTCTTCCTGTTGTGAATTTCTACTTTGATGGCATTGTGATTTGAGACGATATTTTGTATTATCTCAGTGTTTTGGATCTTGGTGAGGGTTGCTTTGTGACCTAAGATGTGATCTTTTCTGGAGAACATTCCATGTGTGTTGAAATAGAATGTGTACTTTGCAGCAGTTTGGTGGAGAGTTCTATATATGTCTGTCTTAGTCATCTAGTGCTGGTCTAACAGAAGCACCATAAGTGGATGGTTTTAACAAGGAGAAGTTTATTTCCTCACAGTCAAAGTAGGCTAAAAGTCCAAATTCAGGGTGTCAGCTCCAGGGGAAGGCTTTTTCTCCCTGTTGGCCTTCTCATCAATGTTCCCCCGGACTAGGAGCTTCTCGGCACAGGGACCCCAGTCCAAAGGACGTGCTCTGCTCCCGGCACTGCTTTCTTGATGGTGTAAGGTAGCCAACTCTCTGCTTGCTTCCCTTTCCTTTTATCTCTTGAGAGATAAAAGGTGGTGCAGGCCACACCCCAGGGAAATTCCCTTTACATTGGATCTGGGATATGACCTGGGTAAGGGTGGTGCTACAATCCCACCCTAATCCTCTTTAACATAAAACTACAATCACAAAATGGAGGCCAACCACACAATTCTGGGAATCATGACCCAGCCAAATTGATACACACATTTTTTGGGGGGACATAATTCAAACCACGACAATGTCTATGAGTTCAAGCTGGCTGATTGTGTCCTTTCAATCTTCTGTATCTTTGTACAGTTTCTTTCTAGATATTCTGTCTTTTACTGAAAGTGGTGTATTGAAGTCTCCTACTATTATAGTGGAACTGCCCATTTATCTTTTCAGTGCTGTTAGAGTTTCTTTTACGTATTTTTGAGCCCTGTCACTGGGTGTGTAGATATTTATTACGGTTATGTCTTCATGGTGGATTGTCCCTTTAATCATTATATAGTGCCCTTCTTTTGTCTTTTTTGGTGGATTTTATTTTAAAGTCTACTTTGTCTCCTACTCTTTTTTGGCAGCTGTTTGCTTGATATCTTTTTATCCACCCTTTGATTTTTAATAAATTTATGTCTTTGTTTCTAAGATGTGTCTCTTACAGACAGCATATTGATGGATCCTGTTTTTTTATCCATTCTGCCAATCTCTGTCTCTTTATGGGAGCATTTAGGCCATTTACATTCAGTGTAATTATTGATAGCTGTGAGTTTATTGCTGTCAGTTTGTAGTGCTTTTTTTTCATGGTGTTGATGTTTTCTTTGTGCCTCTTACTCTCCTGTGCTGAGTTCCTTTTGTTTGCGGATTTTTTCATTTCTTTTGTTTTTGTAGATTTTGTTTTTACTTAGACTTTATGTTTTTCTTCTTTATTTTGATGAGTAGGTTTGTTAACTTTCTTTGTGGATTCCTTGAAATTTACCCTTATCTTCCTACATTTGAACCAGTCTCCTATTACTTGGTATTGCCTTGCCTTCCTCTCCATTAGAAAGTTCTAAGCCTACACTGTTTATTCCCTCTTTTATTGTTCTGACATAGTTATCATTTACAGATTAACCTCTCTGATTCCCTGTCATAAATCTTTTAGTTTTGAATAGTCCTTGAGAGTTCATTTCCTAGGTTGGTATCTGAATGGTGGCTGGTGAGGCCTTGCATCCTAGATTCAAACTGTGGTCTGATGTTGTTTGTTCTCAAATTGAAGGACTCTTTTTAATAATTCTTTTAAGTTTGGTTTGGTTTTTACATATTCCCTTAATTTCTGTTCATCTGGAAATGTCCTAATTTCACCATCATATTTAAATGAGAGTTTTGCAGGATAAATTATTCTTGGTTGGCAATTTTTTCCTTTCAAGGTTTTATACATGTCATCCCATTACCTTCTTGCCTGCAATGGTTTCTGCCAGGTAATCACAACTTAGTCTTATTGTTTCTCCTCTGTATGTGACTTTTTGTTTTTCTTGAGCTGTTCTCAGGATTCTTTGTTTGTCTTTGATTTTTAGCAAGTATGATTATGATATGCCTTGGTGATTTTCTTTTGGAGTCTATCCTATATGGGGTTCATTGTGCTTCTTGGATGGTCAACTTTTCATCTTTCATGATATTAGGGACGTTTTCTGTCAGCTATTCTTCAATGATCCTCTCTGTGTTTCTGTTTTCTACCCCTGTTCTGGAACTCTGATCACTTGCAAATTTTTGCTTTTGATTATATCCCATATCATTCTCAGGGTTTCTTCATTTTTCTTCGTTCTTTTTGCTGATTTTCCCTCAAACAAAGCAGTATCCAAGTATTTGTCTTCAATTTCACTGATCCTGTCTTCCCTTGTTTCAAATCTGCTCCTCAGACCTTCTGTCATTATCCATTTCTGAAATCTTTTTTATCTTTTGGATTTCTAATTGTTGTTTTTATATGATTTCTAGCTATGAATTTATTTTGACATTTTGTTCCTGTATTATTTTCCTGAATTCTTCCATTGTTTTGTCTATATTTTCTATGAATTTGTGTGTCTTTTCCATGAATTTGTCTATTTTTTCCTCATTTTTGTCTGCTTTTTGCCTCAACTCTTGGAGAGCCCTGAATATTAGAGATTTGAATTCCCTATCTGGTAGTTCCAGTGCCTCTTCTTCTACTGGAAAGTTATCTGGTGTTTTATTTTGAACGCCTATTGGAATCATCATGTACTGTTTTTTAATATGTTTTGATATTGTCTGTCTTTGGGGCATTCAGTATTTTCTTTGTTTATTGATTGTAGATTTATTTCATCCTGCTTTTTTGTTTTATTTGGTTATGTCAGTGCAGGCAGACTGCATTCTTTGTTGTTTGCTCATCTGTGGGCACTATATTTTTCACTTCCTTGTCCAATGGGCAGGGCCAGTCGCTCGGCAATGGTGCAGCAGGGCAGGTCCAGCTGAAGGGGAAGGACTGGAACGGGTTGTTTGTGGCACATACTGGGGTTGACAAGGTGGGCCCATGTTCTGGTAGGCCGTGCCTGTGCCGCTTGGTGGTGCGATATTTAGTATACGTTGCAGATAGAGAGGAGGGAGGTGGAGTGGGAGTTTGTGATGTGTAGATCTAGGTTGGGTATGGGAAAGAAGACAGGAGAGAGAAACAGGAGCCAAAAAAAAAAAAAAAAAGTGCTGAGGGAGCCTGCCATTGGAGTGCAGAGACGAGAAACTGAGAAATAAAGAAAAACAAAAAGGAAATAAGAAAAAAAAAAAAACCCCAGGGATCCCACCAGTGCAGCTGCACTGACCAGGGAAGTGACTCCCAAGCAGCACAGTACTACTCAGCTAGAAGGGGTGGAGATGGCACACAGTTCCAGGTATTCAGGAGACACGAAAAGAAAGTAAGTAGAAATAGATGAGAAACCATAAATGTAGAAAAATAAAAAGGAAAAAGAAAGAGAAAACTAACAAAAAGGAATAAGAAGCCCCCAAGGATCCCACCAATGTGGTGGCATGGACCAGGGAAGCAGTTCCCCAGCCAAGTGGTGCTTCACAGCCTGTCAAGAAGAAGCAAAGATGGCACACAGAGTCAGGTGTTTGAGAAGAAGGAGGGGGAGGAGGTGAGAGGCAGGGAAGAAACCAAAAGAAATAAAAAAAAGCAACACCAGCAACAAAGACAAGGCACTGAAGGAGCTGGCCGATGCGGATGGGGTGAATCTGCATGGTATGGAGCTGGTGCCTCCTGGGCTGTGGTTGTTAGGTCAATGGGGAAGCAGTGGGTCAGCCCTCAGGGAAGTGGCTGAGGCCGAGCAGGGGTAGGAAGTGTAGGGGGTCCGAAAGTGTATATCACTGGTTACCGGGTGCTCTGTCTTCTGCTGGGAGCTCTGTAAATCTCCTTTCCCATACTCCCTGTCTGCCCATCTCCAACAAGATTCCAAGATGGCAAATCTGTGCTGTGTTAGCTGATAGGGGACCTCTGCTCGTATCTCTCCTCACTGTCTGTTCTTTGTCAGTTTCTTATTCCATTCGGTGCTTGGTTGAGTTCTTTATCTCTTCATTTGAGGCTTAGGGTTCCAGGACTGATGTTTGTCTCTGTTTTACTTAGTTTTTCGGGCCTTTGCTGTGGAGGGATGGCGTGGTGCTTCTGTCTGTAGTGCCATGTTGGCTCTGCCCTCCCATTCTTTTTTTGATGTGTGTATTTATTGCTATAAACTGATCTCTGAGCACTACTTTTGCAGTGTCCCAAAGGTTTTGGTATGATGCGTTTTCATTCTCATTTGATTTGAGGAATTTAATTCTATGTATTTGATTTCTTTTCCTTGCTCTTCCTGTTATTGATATCTACTATTGTGGCGTTGTGATCAAAGAGAATGCTTTCTACTATTTCAATGTTTTGGATTTTATTGAGGGTTGCTTTGTGACCCAAAATGTGGTCTATTCTGGAGAATGTTCTCTGTGTGTTGGAAAACAATGTATACTTTGCTGCTGTTGGGTGGAGTGTTCTATATAAATCTAGGAGGTCAAGTGGGTTGATTTTGGCCTTTAGATATTCTGTACCTTTGTTGAGTTTCTTTTTAGATGTTCTGTCCTTTACTGAGGAGGGTGTGTTGAAGTCTCCTACTATAATTGTGGGACTGTCTATTTCTCTTTAGTGCTGTTAGAGTTTGTTTTATGTATTTTGGAGCCCTGTCGTTGGGTACATAGATATTTATTAAGGTTATGTCTTCTTGATGGATTGTCCTTTTAATGATTACGTAATGTCTTTCATGGTTGATTTTGCCTTAAAGTCTATTTTACCTGAGATTAGTATTACCACTCCTGCTCTTTTTTGATTACTGTTTGGTCGATATATGTTTTTCCAGCTTTTGGTTTTTAATATATTTATGTCTTTGTGTCTAAGGTGTGTCTCTTGTAGAGAGCATATTGATGATCATGGTTTTTTTTTAATCCATTCTGCCTCTCTCTGTCTCTTTACGGGTGCATTTAAGCCAATTACATTCAGTGTGATTATCGATAGGTATGAGTTTATTGTTGTCATGTTGTGCTTTTTTTTGTGGTGCTGACATTTTCTTTGTTTTTCTTATAATAATAATTTTTAAAATAATTTTTTTTCTGATCCCGGAAAACAGTGAAGTAGCAATAACCTTTAGGTCTTCTACAATACTAAAATTATGAGCTTTTGTGTCAATTGCAATATGCATAATTGTTTAGCTTTGTCCTGTAGGTTTGCAGCATGATTACCACTTGTAATAGAAAATTAAGCTATACAACAATGTTCCTGAATTTTCCTTATGGCTCATTATGACACCATTATAATGTCAGATGAACAACAACAAAATACCAAGAATGATCTCTGATTAACCACTGAGACAATGCATAATAATTAAATAGCACATTAAGTCAATAGTACATCATTTATTATACATTATTTGGGAAGTTTAGTCTATTAGTTGAGATAGGCTAGGCTAACTCTATGGTAACAACCCCCAAATCTCAGTGGCTTAACACCTAAAAGTTCTTTCTTGCTCTTAAAAAGGGCCCCTATAAGAATGGTGGCATTGGTGGTGGTTGTGGTGATGTGTACGTGTGTGTGGATATGTGGTTTGCTCTGCTTAGTTACTGAGAGACCTGCGATGGTGGGAACTCAACCTCCTGGGACTTTGGTTGGGTGCTACAGCAGAGGAAGAGAGGAATGAAGAATCTTGCAGATTTTTTCATTACTCACTAACATAGGTCACATCCACTCACATTTCATTAGCCAGAATTAATAACACGGCCCTGACTAATTACGAGGAAAATGTAGTCTCCTGTATACTCAGGAAGACAAGGAGAATAGAATATTAGTGAGCACTAGTATTGTTTACCGCACTGTCTAAAATAGCATAAAGGTTAAACCATAATAGTGTTATATAAATTAAAGAGGCATTTTCAGATAGTTTTATTTACTAGCTAGGAAACGTTGGACAAGTTACTTAACCTCCATGAGCCTCAATAGCCCCATCTGGAAATGAGTTGATAGCAATAGCATTTATTGAGTGTTTACCCAGGAATCAGGTTCTGTTTCAAATACTCTGTTATTGTTAGGTGCCATCAAGTAGATTGGTCTCATAGCGACCCATGTGACAGAAAACTGCCCCATAGGGTTTTCTTGGCTGTAATCTTTACAGAAGCAGATTGCCAATCAGGTCTTTCTCCTGTGGAATGGCTAAGTGGGTTCAAACCACCAACCTTTCAGTTAGCAGTAGAGAGCTTAACCATTGTGCCACCAGGGGTCCTTACAAGTACTCTACATTTATTAAATGCTTTAATTTTTATAACATCTCATATGTAGGAGGTGTTTATTATCTCTGTTGTTACAGATGAGACAATTGGGACAGAAGGAGGCTAAGTAACTTGTTAAGCCTAGACATGTTGTGAGAGTTGGATCTGGAACAGAACCTGGGCATATGGTGCCAGTGCTCCTAAGCTTCATGAGTAGGCTCTACTATCTTTTCTGTAGATACTTATACTCATTTGTATGTATTGCTGTGCAGATTGAATTAGATGTATATCAAGTGCTTAGCATAGCAGGCACAGTCCTTGTCACTGTAATGTTTTAGATATGCTCGAACCCTGGTGGCGTAGTGGTTAAGAGTTCGGCTCCTAACCAAAAGGTTGGCAGTTTGAATCCACCCAGCGCTCCTTGGAAACCCTATGGGGCAGTTCTACTCTGTCCTATAGGGTTGCTATGGGTCGGAATTGACTCAACAGCAATGGGTTTGGTGTTGTTTTGGCAAAGATAGAAAGGGAACATTGGCTAATGTATTCAACTAAATAATTTAGTAAAGAATGGTGCTCTTTTGTGTGGGTGGGAGTGGAGAGAGAAGAAGAGTTACCCCCAAATAATAGTACATCTGGCTAAGGTTTCTATCCACAGTCTTTTATGGTGTGTGGGGGACAGGGGTGCTTGTGTTTGCTCTCTATATTATGTTTTTAATTCTGATCTCAATATTAAAATGATGCCCCTGGAGGCTTCAGTTATGGCATAGACACGTGACAGGTTTTCTCCAAGTCCTGCTATACAATGCACTTTAGGAGGTGCTGCATGGTAATACATTACTGGGTTCATCCCCTCCACAGGGAGAATTGGCTTCCATTATAGCCCTCTTACAGTTTTGGAGAGCCTAGGGATCAGTGTCTGTGGCTGTGTCTTGAGCAATCAGAAACATTGTTAGGAATGTCAACCAAGTCTTTCTTTCAGTGCAGTTTACCACTCAGGACCCTGTTCTAGGAATTCAAAGCATTCCTTTGTCAGTTAGGAATGCATCTGGATGCAAGTAACAGAATAGCTAACAGATAATCGTTTAAACAAGAGGAGTTTATTTTTCTCACATAGCAAGGAGGCCAAGGATTGGCAGTGCTAACGTGGGCTCAGCAGCTCCATTACTTCAGGCTTTGATAGTTTCTTAGCCTTTCCCTTATGGCCACAGTATGGCTACTGCAGCTCTATATCATCGTTACAATAAAAGGAAGAGGGTGGTAGGAAAGGGGCTTTCCTTTTTATCAAGAAAGAAATAGGTGTTTCCCTACATTTCACTGGCTAGGATGGAGTTACATGCTCATCATTGGACCATTCCACCTGGCTCGTGATAAAACATCTTCCTGCAATTCCTGCTTAAAACTGTATGTATTCCAGTGTTCCATGAAATAGTACTAACAAACTATGGAAATACATTATCTGGGTGTTGATGTAGGTAAGTCTGGGCAATTTATACTACAATGTATTTTTTGTGACTGGGTGGACACATTTTTTTTCTTTTTTTATTGTTGTGCTTTGAGTGAAAGTTTACAATTCAAGTTAGTCTCCCATACAAAAATATATACATACATTGTTTTGTGACCCTAGTTGCTCTCCCTATACTGTGATAGCACATTCTTCTTTTCCACCCTGGATTTCCCGTGTCCATTCAACCAGCTCCTGACCCTCTCTGCCTTCTCATCTCGCCTCCGGACAGGAGCTGCCCGTTTAGCCTCATGGATCTCCTTAAGCTAAGAAGCACACTCTTCAGGAGTATCATTTTAGGTCCGATAGTCCAGTCTAATTTTTGTCTGAAGAGCTGGCCTTGGGAATGGTTTTAGTTTTGGGCTAACAGACAGTCCGGGGGCCATGTTTTCCAGGGTCACTCCAGTCTCAATTAAACCATTAAGTCTGGTCTTTTTAATAGAATTTGAGTTCTGCACTCCACTTTTCTCCTGCTCCATCAGAGACTCTCTGTTTTGTTCCCTGTCAGGGCAGTCATTGTGGTATCCGGGCACCATCTAGTTCTTCTGGTCTCAGGCTGATGAAGTCTCTGGTTTATGTGGCCCTTTCTGTCTCTTGGGCTAATACTTTCCTTGTGTTGGGTGGACACATTTTAATAGTTTTTACAAATTGTCTCGGTTTTCTTAAAACATATTATGGAGAAAAGATCCTCTCCAAAATAAGTGTTTTTCAAGTTTCCTTAACTGTTGCAAAGTAAATAAATAATCAACTTACACAGGAAGTAAAAACTAAACTAGTTAACTCCTGTGTAAAGGGATGTAGCCCCGGCAGGGGTGTTGTAAAGTTTAGTTAATAGTTTGCAAAGTGTCTGACGTCCCAGATGAAAGGAGCTACACTCTGCTTGCAGGCATTATTGTTACAATGTTTTCTGCTGTCAAGGAAAATCTGATCCAGAATTTGCTTCCAACCTGTGTTTTGTGAAGGGAACATTAGTACTTATTAAACTGTTTAAAAGTTATTCAGCTTGCCAGTGATCTAATGAGGTATATAGGGTCGCTATGAGACCAAATTGACTCGACGGCAATGGGCAGCACTGGTGAAAGGCACGTCTTTGAAAAAGGCGCCCCAAATAGTGTCACGATCATCAATCAGAGAGAAAACAGGAACAAACTAGTAATTTCCCCAAATTCCTTTTGCTTTGCCTTTTTTTCCCCCAAATATCAAATTCAGATAGCGTTTTCTCTTTCACAGAATTAACAACGGCCCAGAGAAGGTATTTCAATCCCTTTAAAGAAACCTTTTCTATTATGACAGACTGTGCACCTTTACGAGGCTCATCTGGTTGGTGGGCAGAGGATTTGGGCAGTCAATTAGATGTGGAAGTACTTGCTGGTTACTCTGTTTTGCCGCTGCTGAGGTTGTATTTATGGCAAAGGCTACGGTCAGTATCAAAAGAAACATGGGCTCAACTGTCTCTGAGCTCCTCTTACGAACAGAGGACTCTTGAACTAGACATCTGTCTGTGAAAACAATCAACTCAACATATGCCAGCTCTCAAAGGAGGGCCTTGTTTGCTTATCTCCTAGCTTTTAGAAAATGGCTTTTCCTACACGAGGTTAGAAAAACATAAGAGGCCAAGTTATCCACCTTATAGTGACTTCTATATTATCATAGAAAATACACATTTTCAAGAGTGTCTATAGTTTTATTAAATGGCTCTTTCTATGGTAGAGGTAATATTATTAACAATTATCTAATAAACTATAATATATGATAATAGTTTTATTGGAGGAATGATTTATGATGTATTAAACACTAATCTTATTTAATCCTCTTAATAGTCCTATGTGATAGTATTATCTCTATTTTACAAATGAAGAAATGGAAGCTTCTAGAAAAGGAGTTTGATTATCTGCAAGTGGAGAAGCCTGTGTCTTAGTCAGCTGGCTATACTGGCTACAGTTCTAGAAGATTGTATGCTAGTCATTCCTGATGAGGAGCAATGAAGTTCAATAATTATTGTCGGTTTAGATATTATTTTATTCTTCTAGGAAGGGAGGATGGTAATCCTAACATCTGTGGATTTTTTTTCCAGTGGAAGGAAAATCAAATTAGTATGTAAATTGGTCAGAGGAAAAAGTCTCTTAAACATTTCCAAATTCATTCCTAACGGCACATTCCTCAGGTTAAATGCCAGCTGTGATGGTTAATGTCATGTGTCAGCTTGGCTAGGCTACGATTCTCCGTGGTTTGGCAGATATTGGATTGATTGCTCTTCCAGAATACAATATAATGTAATCACTTCCATGGTGAGATCTGATATAATGTAATCACACCCATGAGGAGATCTGCTATGAGCAGCCAGCAGTTGAAAGGGGAGTTTCCTTGGGCGTATGGTCTGCATCCAATATATAAATCGATGTTCCAGCAAGGCTCACTCTTGCTCTGGATCCTGCATCTGACTCATTATCATCTGACCTCTGGATATTGGGACATAAGCCAGCAGCCCGCTCTCTGACCTGCAGATTTTGGGATTTGCCAGCTCCTGCAGCTCCATGAGCTAGCAGCCTGCTCTTTGACCTGCCGATTTTGAGGTTGTCAGCCCCTGCAACCACGTGAGTCAAGAGAAGCCTCCAGCCTGATGCCTGACCTATGGATTTGGGACTTGCCAGCCTCCACAACTGCGTGAGCGCTTTCCTTTAATTAAATCTCTCTCTCTCTCTAGATATATATGTTTCACTGGTTTTGCTCCTCTAGAGAATCCAGCCTAAGACACCAATGTATAGAAACCATCACCAAATGTTATAGGTTTTAGGATTCTAAAGGGCAAATAGAGTCTCGGGGTAAAAATGAGAATTATTTCTGCTAAAAGAATGGCGATTCCTACCATAGAGATTAGGGTATCAGGGCCAGGGCCAAAGCATTGTTCAGAATGTTCATTAAAAAATATACCACGATCCTTTACTCTGTAAATAACTAAATATACTTTAGGGTATTGGAAATTCTTTCAGAAATAGATTATTAACCTGATGGTGGAAAGGACAGTGAGTGAGAGGTCTGGAGGTATAGATTCTTGTCCTGCCTTTAATTAGCAAGCTATGTGACCTTGGACAAGTCAGTTTACCCCTCCAGACTTTAATTTTCTCATCTGTAAAAGAAAGCCTGTGGTCCCTTCCAATTCTAAAATTCTCTGAGTTTATCAGTCAAACTTGTTTCGTCTTTGCTAGTGGCTCACTTTTACTTCTCGCACACCTCTTAGGGAGTTGTCAAGGAATCAAGAGATAACGCAGTTCAGTCCTCATGCGAGTGTCTTTGCTCACACCACGCCCCTAGTCTGCTGTTTTTAACCCCTTGGTCATTGGGAAACACTTTTGAGAATAGTAGGGAAGCAAGTAAGATGAAAATAATTTACCAAAAGAATAAGTCTTGCAATTACATGCAACGCACTCACGTCCACTCACCATCTCTTTCAGCTTTTTGATTATCCTGTTATGTGGGCCTCCCGTTTTTTTCATTTATTGCCAAACTTTTTTTAAAAGCTGTAACTTTGAAAACCAAGATGGATTCTTATATTAAAAGGAGAAAAAATAATCCTTTAGATTGTACCTACTAATTTTCCACGTGCAATGGATGTCATTATTGAGCTGCTGGGACCTGTGAACTGATAGGATTAAAAGGTTTTAGGAAAATTATTTATGGCTTAATGGTAAGTATGTTAACAAAACCTGCATTAGATGTAAAGCATATCAATCTCCTTCATCCTCAGAAATATTTTAACACTTCTGGTTTGGGAGCGTATTTTATAACCAATATTATAAATACACAGTCGCCATTTAATTATACCTTAAAGAACGCATTGTACTAAGTAGAAACTCATATACCCAGACGGTACAAAGACCATCAATTTCCAGCCTAGTTTGATTAAAAACAACAACAAACAAACAGAAAAACACTAAGGAATGGAGAAGACCATCAAATACGAGACAACCCTTCCATCTCAAGATTCTTATGCAGAGCCAAAGGCTTGACAAAAAAGAGACCCAATGTTCTTCGACAAGAATATCATCTAACTTGTAGGCATTTATTTTACCGAGCTTAGTAATTATCCATGGCCTTCTAGTGCATATCTTGGGTTTTTAAATCACATTCCTATTGACATATTCAGCTTATATGAATTACAGATTTTAGTCATGGACAGATATTTCACTTGATGTTGTAGAACCACTGGAAAATATTACTGCTTTTATTTTATTTTATTTTTTATTACCCGGGCTCAGGAACTAGGTTACGTTCTGTTCCAGATGCTCAGAATTTATTGATACTTACACAAAACATGAATCGTCTAGGGCAGGAACAAAAAATACATAATCACTATCCACTCCAAAGACTACTATCCATAATTGATCAAAACCCTAGTTCTGCAGAGCCTAAACTCAGCCTCAGAATCCTTCTCAGAGCAGTGAAGGTGGCCACCATCAGCAAGTAGACAACTATTTGC
Source organism: Trichechus manatus latirostris (assembly GCF_000243295.1). Classification (NCBI taxonomy): domain Eukaryota; kingdom Metazoa; phylum Chordata; class Mammalia; order Sirenia; family Trichechidae; genus Trichechus; species Trichechus manatus. The sequence continues at coordinate 4,763,346 of NW_004444012.1, read as the reverse complement.
TGCCCTTAATCTAGGGTTAAAGTATCTTATTAAAGCCTCATAGGTTTCCTTTTTTCTCCTATTATACTGTGATTACCTTTTCTAAAATTTTATGCTAATTATTACACTAAATTAGGTTGTAAAAGGAAGTCTTTTTGTGTTATTTTTATTTGGACAATGATTTATGTTTCTATGAGAAACCTTTAATTATTTTTTAATCCACCCCCTCCAAAAAAAAAAAAAAAAAAAAAACCAAACCCATTGCCATTGAGTTGATTCTGACTTATAGTGATCCTATAGGACAGAGTAGAACGCCCCGTAGGGTTTCCAAGGAGCGCCTGGTGGATTCAAACTGCCAACCTTTCGGTGAGCAGCGGAGGGCTTAACCGCGGTGCCACCAGGGCTTTAACTCCCCCACAGTGCCTCGAATACTTTTAAATACACATTAAAAACAAAACAAAACAAAAAGCAATGCTGAGTCGATTCTGATTATGGGGATCCCACGTATTGTAGAACAGAACTGTGCTCCATGGGGTTTTCAAGGCTGTGAACTTTTGGAAGCAGATTGCTAGGTTTTTCTTCTGAGGTGCTTCTGGGTAGGTTTGAACCGCTAACCCTTCGGTTAGTAGGCGAGTGCTTAATTGTTTGTGCCACTCAGGGACTCCTGAATATACCTTAGGGACTCAAGAAATATTTGTATCTTGAATAAATACATGCTAGAAATCTAAGACAGAAACATCACATGGAACCAAGGCAGACGTGGCCTCAGAAATCTCTGCACTGGGTGTCGGGCTCCTCCATTTCTCACAGAAAGAATCATACACCAAATGGCCCCAACAAACCTAGTCCTGGGAAACTTGAGGAGCAATGGAGAAATGTGGACGCTCCAGTTCCTTCTGTGTTACAAGTTTCCAAAATATGAGGAAGCGTGCCAAATGCTTTGGCACGGAAATGATAATATACTCTGAGTCAATGACTTAGCAAGGAAACGCCTTGCTAAGCAGTTCATGGACAGTATCTCTCCAGAGGTCAGATCCTGTTGGCAAATGACCAAAGAACTATTCTCTCTTGAGCCAGCGAGCAACTTCTCGGCCAGGAAGAACACTGCCATCAACCCAGCATTACTAAAAGTACTATTTGCCGTTAATCCAGTAACTACTGAATATCCTAAAATTTGTGTATGGAACACATTTAATTTGGGACCCTGACTTGATTTTGGGGAAAATCGTCTCTTAAATAGAAATATAAAGATAAGCCTTTCTTCTTCTTTTCTTTTTTTAGAGAAACACATATTTTTAATTGTTCTAATTTATTTAGCAATATAGTAGATGAACAATTATCTACGAAGGCTAACTTTAAGCCAAATGCAATGAAATTACATGAATTCCCCTTAAAACTGAGAATGTATCCTAAAACGCTCTGGAGGATGAATCTTGTTTATTTCAGATTTTCAGGATTTCTAAGTAATTTATTCTTTCATTAACATCAGCATATATGCTACTTTCTCCTACCCTAGTAAATATGCCCATTTTTTTAGCTGAAGAAAATGAGATAGTTAATAGTTCCAATTATTTGCATAAGGCCATTTTATGAAAAGTGGGTGAAAACATATTTAATATAAATTTAAAATTCACCTATTCATGCAACATTTATTGACCACCTGCTCTGTGCCAGGGCTCTGCTAGGTACTGGGGGGAGGAGCAATGAATACAATACATTTAGTCTTCGCTCTCATGGAGCTTACAAGCTAGTCAAGGAGTCCTGCCATTAAACAAGTACAGACACACAGAAGTCAACAGTTAAGACAAATAAAGGCAATCAAGGAAAGGATGCTCATCTTTCAATTTACTGATAAAATGATGTCTTCCTGCAGAGAAGAGGTAGTTCTGATTCCCTACATTTTTATTTGCCTATAATAAGAATTTCAATTCAAGTTTAGAAATACAGAAAGTCTGCTAAAGACATACTAAATTACTACTTAGGAATGCATCTGTGTGGAATGTAAAGATGACAAAAACTTTTTTTTTTTTTTTTTAAGAAAAAAATGCTAGTATCCTGGTGATACCCTTAACCAGGCAGTTTCCCGGGGAATTAATGGCCATTTAGGTTAATGGTCATTGGTTTCATGCTCAGTCCTCAATTAAACTCTGAACTTCAATTGTTATTACTTAATTGACTTGGTTATATTTCATGTCAGCATCTCCAAATGACCTTCCTTTTAAAAAATAAAAATTACCCTGACACAGTGCCAGGGGTCTTTAGCTGAGTCTAGCATTGTTGCTGCAGCCCCGCGCTATCTTTATGTACATGGCTGAGGCTAGAATTCGCTTAGCTTTGCTATCACTGGGGAACCTCCCATCATCCTTGCCTATGCCATGAGACAGCTCCAGATAAATCCAAGCGATGAGGGAAAAGGGATGAAAACCTAAATACATCTGTTGCCATGATTAGTATTAAAATACCAGATAAATCCACCGAGATCCAGTTTATTCTACGGCACAAAGGGTTAGACTGTCTTTACAAATACCTTGAGTATCACAATTAACTACTGTCAAGTTATGCTTATTTTAAAATGCTACTACATATATCTTTTCCTTACATTAAAAGTGACTGTAAATGCATTGTTGTTCTAGTTGAGCAAGATGAAAACTTAAATCCCCTGTACTTATACATGAAACAATCATAAAAGTTGCATTTTTTTTAGCTAATGAGATGGATTTTATATAAAGTAGGTATGACATACAGATTGTACTTTGCTGTACTGGAACAAATCAAAGCATCAGATGAGCATTTTCCCTCCCCTTGTATTGTGGAAAAATTTTAAGAGTGTTTTTGAAGTACTTTGATCAAGCTTTGAAATAATTTTAGTGGATTACTATTGTATGAAAACTGTAATTTATAGCCCTTGACCTAAGCAACTCTTTGTCTCAGAGCCATGTTCAAAACAATAGCAGGAAAGTGAAAAACGCAAGGCGAATCCAGGCTGTTCTGGGTATTATTTAATTCATAATTCCATTCTCCTTATTTAATCTTTGGAATCCCGGTATGTCCTTAATAGAACAGGTTCTGACCATGTTTACTATCTATAGGAAGTCTAGTTTTGAGTCACACGTTGAGATGATCCAAACTTTGTGTCACATGCGACCCTTCCTTTACCGGAGTGACTTTATACAGACAGGGTCAGATGGACACTTTTCTGTAAGCGGTGGTGTTGCTGGCCAACTCCCATTGTTTGCCTTTTAGTTTCTTCTCTAGTTAAGCCTGCTTTGTTCCTTAGCCCTAGTCAAGAATGTGCCAACGGGGAGATTTTTCTCCTCCTATCTTTGTAATGGAAACTTTGGTGGCACAGTGGTTAAGAGTTCGGCTGCTAACCAAAAGGTTGGAACTTTGAATCCACCAGGCGCTCCTTGGAAACCCTATGGGGCAGTTCTACCCTGTCCTGTAGGGTCGCTATAGGGTCACTGTGACTCACAATTGACTCGACGGCAATGGTTTTTTTTTTTTTTATCCTTTTAACAAAAATATAGTTTGAGGCAACTTGCCCCCATCTGACCACATGGACAATGGCAAGCTGTCCCCAAAATGAGCGAGCTGGGAGTGACTGTCTAACTACATCACACAGACATTGTACTACTGTACTTCATAATTTTAATCAGCTGAGTAACAACACACAGGCTGCAAGTGGCTTACATTTTGGAGGGACTATTCTTGTCCAAAGGTGCCCTGGTGGCACAGTGGATAAGCGCTCGGGGGCTAACAGAAAGGTCGGTGGTTTGAAAGCACCAGCCGCTCTGCAGAAGAAAGATGTGGCAGTTGGCTTCCGTAGATTTACAGCCTTGGAAACCCTCCGGGGCAGTTCTACTCTGTCCTGTAGGGTTGTTATGAGTCGGAATTGACTTGATGGCAGCGGGCAGTAGACTTTTGACAATACGTTTACCGAAGGCATAAACCTCACGCTGTATTTGTGACCCTGTCAACTGTTCTTTTTAGTTAAAAGTGTGATGGTCTGTCAGGTGCCATGCATGCACTGGAATTCTCTGGCAGGTGGACAATGGTTGGGGTATGCTTCTCCCCAAAGAGATTAAGCCAATGGCATTCCCCGCCCCCATGTGGATCAGGATCTACATGGGATGCATTTTGGCTATAGGGTCATTTTCTAGAGAGAAAAAGAGCCCAGGGGCCGTGAGAAAAATGCGGAATACACGCCCCTGTGGAGGCAAACTCGCTAAGGCTAGTGAAGGGAAGGGGGGAAAACCTAAGAAGGGAAGGGCCACGTGGAAGTAGTAGAGATGTAATTCAGTGGAAACAGCAGGTTAAAGAGAGCAGGCGGCTAAGGGATCTCGGTTCCAGAGAGGAAAGGAGACAATGGGTGGCACTCCCCAGCAAGAGGCAGAGAACGAACTGTTCACTTCAGGCTGTGCGTTAATTAGCGTGGCCCACCTGGGACCATTTAGCAGATTACCTCATCCAGGGTTCTCAACAATCCCCTGGCAACTTAAATGAGTTAATGCGCCCCCCCAAAGACCAACAATTTATCTTCGTTGCCAGGATGGAATCAAGCTTCGTAGATACTGAGCAGGTACATCCACCTATGGTTGAAAGAAAATTATTTCCCCTGGAGGCTTTCTACTCTGGAGCCCTGAGCCTTCCATTTTGTATGTGATTTTACAAGTGTTTAGAAGACTTGACAGACAGCTCACTGGATGGCAAATGAACAAAAAAAGGATCCTCGCTGTTTGTTTTTTTGGGGTGGGGATGGGAAGGGGAGTACAAGGGGGTCTATGAAGTCAGCTTAAATACCATCCGCGCTGGCTCCGCTTTGCTCTGAGCTGATTCCTCTACATGCTCTAAACGTGTCTCTTATTAGTCTGTGAGAGCAGATGCTTGGCGAGTCGACCTGCCAGAGAGAACGTCATTTCCTTTTATGTTTTGGACACACTCCTGTTTTCTGGCTTGACATAATTTGTTAGCACAGTTTGCAGGATGCGTTCTAATGATGGCAGCAATAAAAAAAAAAAAAAAGTTGTTATCCCATGTCTACTTTCTAGGGTTGATGTTTATATTGTCCTACCCAAAAAACAAACAACAGGCACACAGATTAAGCGTTTTTAATACATAAGAGAAAGAACAAGGACTGTCTAAGCTTCCAGTGTGGGAACATTACTCTCTTCCTTACCCCTCCAGTCCGACAGTGGCGGATATAATAATTCCATTAGTTTTTGTGTGGGAAACAGCTTAATTTTGAGGAAGCTGCAACTTGATCGCAGTATGGACAGCTTTCTGGATTCTTCGCTACGGGGAAGGGCCAAATTCTAAGGCCCCATTCATGAACAGGAGGTGATGCTTTTGCAGGAAAATCAGTCCCTTCTCACAGCATATACGTCAGCGCAACCGGCAGAGGAATAAATGCATAACGCAAGCACCTTTATTTTTAAAAAAAAAAAAATCATTGGTGCACCCTTATCATAAATTTGTTTAATGTAAAACAAACACATTCTTGACGCAGGTTTAACAGGAGTCTCAGCATCTGTGCAGATACATGTAATTTAGTCCTAAGGAAGGAAAAGCGGTCTAATGCAAGCCACGAAAACTGCTTTTGACAATAGTTCTTTTTTTAAAAAAGTACGCACACGTGTTTTAAAACAAAACTGTTGTTATGTGTGTCTGTGTGAACGCTCCATATCAAGGCAACAGCGGTGGTTTCAAATCACCTGGTTCCACTCTCAAAACGTGCCTGATGAATTGTACACTCAAACAAGAGCTCGCCTGGCATCTCCTTACGATTTAATGCGGCCCACGGCAAAGTGAAATCCCAACAGCCAGAGACCCGGCATGCGGTTTGAGTTCCCTGAAAGGCAGCTGGCCAACCTTTACAAACCTTCTTGAGCACAAAAGGCAAAAGGACAAATGATACAGTCTTTTGAAAGAGCCAAGCAATGTGTGTAACTTAAAGTCGTTTGTAAGAGTTACATGTTTTTTATTATTATTTCAAAAATCACTTTTTCAACATTATAAAAATTCTTATGCTTGTCAGCTTGGGGGACATTATTTCACTAAGTACATAATTGTAATTAATCTATTGACACTTTGCTTTAGATGGACATTTGGTCTGCAGTACAAAAAAATGAATAAGTTAAAGTGAAGAAATACAAAATCTCCTTTACTTTGCTTACTTAAAAATCATGCTAGGTTGATTTCTGGTACACTTAATTCCCCAACAGCTCAACATTTCTAATGCCTACGTTAATTGTTATATAATTACACGGTATAAAAAGCAGATACAAAGTAGCATACAGAAATGTGCTTTTAAAAAATTTTCACTCATAAAAATACTGGGTAACATACATACTGACAACTAAAACCAAGCCAAACCCACTGCTCTCGAGTCTATTCCGACTTATAGCGATCCCATAGGACAGAGTAGAACTGCCCCATAGGGTTTCCAAGGAGCGGCTGGTGGATTCGAACTGCCAACCTTTTGGTTAGCAGCTCTATCTCTTAATCACTATCGACAACTAGCCACGTTTAAAAATAAACTTGTCGATGCGGCACTGAGCTTCGGTCATCTTCTCCTTGCCCCCAATCCAATGTAGGAGTGTGGCTCCTAGATACAGTGTAACTAACAGTTTTAAGTTGGATAAAGATAAAATGTTTGGAGTTTAAATAAGTATCATAAAAAGAAGAATGCTCATTAAAAACATTTTTGCAGCTTGGCTTAATGCCTTTGAAGCCAGGAAACCATAAAGGCTGGACAAAATGGGCACATAGCTCCTGCATGTCATGGAAGCCAGGAAACCATAAAGGCTGGACAAAATGGGCACACAGCTCCCGCTACCGTCTAGGCCTACCAGAGCCCTGCAGGCGAGGGCAAAAATTCAGTTTCAGACTTCAGCTTTTCTAGGTTCGTGCTAGATTATTCCATTAGGCTGTCATGCAACACTGGGTATCTGGGGGTCTGGAGAGAGAGGGGGAAGGAGAGATAATGAATAGAGCCTCAGAAAAAAACTCAGAGGGTGAGTCGGTAACAGGGAGGAGAATTGAAAAATCCCACCCTTCAGTCTCCACATTTTTTCCTTTGTTCAGTACACAGGAGAAACCATCCGGAAGGAAGAGAGATTATGACTATCTATAAACTTACTGTTGGACAGAGACAGAAATGCTGATAATGAGTGGGTTGTGTCTGTAGTTCTTGGCTGTTCACATCAGCAAGGGATGAAGGAAGACAGAAACTCCTGATATGTTTGTCTAACGAGGCAGTACTGTGACCACGGGCAGCAAGAGTTCAGCTGAAGTTCAGGGCAGATGTTGCCAGGAGTTCACGCTGCAGGAAAGTAAAATTGCTTCCGGATTCACCTTTTCCGCCCAGCTTCTCTTCCAGGATCTGCAGGGTCAAGCTACGCTATGGCATAAGGTGACAATATCGGTGGGGAAACAGGCTTTGAGCAGGATGCCCCTCTCCCGGTTACAGTCCAGCTCCTGGATGAAGCCGTACCAATAGATGACTAAGCCGGGCCCAAATCTGCAAAAGGCGAGAACATGATGTTCATACGCATACAACACGGCTCCAGGAAAAAGTCATTTCTGAGGCACTGATAAAGTTATTCTCCCAAATACTTAAACATCCGCTTCACAAAAAGCTTTCATTTTCGTTGCTACAAGTATGACCGAAGTAGCTGAATTTATACCACAAAAACTCATTTAATACAAGTATTACCGCCTTGGATGGATGTCTTCTTTTTTTTCAAGGAAGTTACAGTATTTCAAAGATACGAACTATGCTAATTACATTTCAGTGAGGTGTTACGAGCTTGGGCTAATGTGATTACTTAGGTGATAAAGAAAAAACACCCCAAGTAGACCATCGGCACAGCCTGTTACGCTTCATGGCAACCTCCTGCGTGTCCCAGCAGATCTGTGCTCCACAGGGTTATCAGGGGCTGAATGTTTGCAAGTAGATCCCCAGGCCTTCCTTCTGAGGAGCCTCTGGGTGGACTCGAACCTCCAACCTTTCGATTAGCAGCCAAGCATGTCGCTGTGTGTCAGTGGTACTGTCTTAACAATGAAACTTGCCTGTTTTCAACTAGGAGCTCTGGTGGCACAGTGGCTAAGAGCTACGGCTGCTCACCAAAAGGTCGGCCGTTTGAATCCACCAGCTGCTCCCTGGAAACCCTATGGGGCAGTTCTACTCTGTCCTATAGGGTCGCTATGAGTTGGAATGGACTTGACAGCAAATTTTTTGGTTTATTTTTAACTAAGGAAAAAAAAAATGTTTCAAAATTAATTTTAAAACATGGGACGGTTTTAGGTCCTCTTCTGGCTTTAATATTCCATTCATGCTCCAACAGGGCCAGAAGTCACCCGTCATCCCCTCTTTCCAGTCTTTAAAAAAAACCCCGTGTGACTCATGGGGATCCCTCAAAGAGACCTTCTCCCCAACCTTCATTCTCTGCCTCACCCCTGTCTGAGCGTGGATGCAGCAGGAAACCTGGTTGTAGGTGCTTATCAAGAAAATGAGGAATAAAGACACGTAGACTCGTGACAGGGTATAGACAGACGGAGGCTGAAAACCTCCACATTTGTCAATGGTGCCTCCGAGTTATCTCTGATTTTGTTCACAGCGACTGATCCCCAGGAAGCAGGCTCGCGAGGGCCCTACAGACTCCTTCACCCGTCAGGAAGTTGAGACCTTTAGGCTGGGTTCACAAAGATGTAATCACTATCAATCACCGCGCACGGGGAGATGTTTTGCACATCAGTTTCACGTTTTTTCCTACTGAGAGCACTTAATTAAAGGGCAGACGACTTTTGGTGTAGTGTTGCAGGAATTTTACAGTGAAATCATAAATTATGAATGTTGGGTTAGTAAAAGGATGTCTAAAAACAGAACTGCTTTCTGTATTCGAACATTACAGCAGGCTGAACCGCGCTAGGCCAGAAAGCTTTTTCCTTCCATGATTTATTATATGCTGTCGTGTACTTGCCAAAACTCACAGCACAGGACGGGCCGACGGATACTGGACGTACAGGAATAAGTTCAGTTGGATGTCACATCATGGTTTATTTGGGGATTCACATCAGTAAGGGATTCACTCTCTGGTTGTATTCCAGATTAGCTGAAACTTTCTGAGTCCCCTCCATGAAGGGACGGAACCAGAAGATGGTACATATCAACTGAACTTGCTCTAGGGGACACAGCAGGTAGGTACAATAAGTCCTGCAGTACCAGGTGCTGTGAGATTTACCTGAATTCAGGACTGGCTGCAGACACTCTTTCCTCCTCAGCATCTCTGAGGAAGATGCCCACTGAGGTTAGAAGCATTAGACTCCTCGGGGCCCGAAGAACGTGCAGCCCAGCGCTGATACGCACACAGCGAGAAGCTCACACCTGGATGACAACTTGTTTCCCTGTGACCTAGCGTTTCTTAGTAACTTAATCACAAACATTTGTCTGCAACTGAAACATACGCTATTTGGTACCTTTATTTTACAAAGAGCTCTGTGATTAGGACCCAGTGATCTCAGATTTGTCAAAACAACGCTGGCAAGAGCAGGAAGATGTGCAAACCTGTGGACCACGTCTGAGAAGCCTGAAACCTCCCCGTCGGCGTAGCATCCGTGAGTCACAGCCTCAGCCGACGTGACGTTAAGCTCAACATGTTCCTTCATTGGCAGCCATGCAGGAGACCATGGCATTCTTCAGAAAGACACTCATTTGCACAAAGGGAGAAGAAAGTGTGACCTAAGCAGTCACTGAGAGGAACAAAAGAATATATGGGGATGGTAAACAACCAGCCCAGTATTTTAAAGATTTAGTAAAACAAAACCACAGATCACCAGCACTCAGAGAGCAAGAGCGGCCTGCACCTCTCTGCACAGCTAAATCATAAGCCACAGAACTTGGAGCGTGACAGCACTTCATGAAAATGGCATTTTCTAGGCAGAAAAGCCGGGCCGGGGAGCACCTCGATGCTCAAGAAAATGGACTTGTTTCATTTGTGAGGCAATGGATAGAATCTGCAACCCAGGAAGGCTTTGCAAGACTGTGAACCTAAATATTTCGTGTAGTGGTTCACCCCCAGGACCCCCTGAAGACGGTAACACAGATCCTTGAATTGTTTTTAGAAGTGACTCATAATAAGGCTCTACCATCTATCTAAGTCTTAATGTTTCTTAGCTTTTGGATGGAATTATATTAACTTAGGGGCGTAACACGAGCTCTCTTCGGTAGCTCCAAAGCTGATTGGCAGTATGTGCTTGATTAATTAAAAAGCAGGAGACACAACTTCCCTGTGTAAATGGAGACTGGGAGACAGAGGCTTTCAAAGTATGAGGTCTTTGTGTGACAAAAACAATAGGGATTTTTGAGGGCGACAAGCTTGAGAATTGAATGGCAGAGCAAGATCTGGCCCTGTTCCTCCCACCTTCTTCAGTGCATTTCTGAGAGCTCTCCAAGAGCTCAGGACCCAGAGATTATACGACGCTGCCAACAGGGGCAGACGATCCAATAAACAAGGTAAGCACAGTGCTTACCTTGCTTACCAGATCATCTGTAGTGAACAACTTCACATTTTTTCACCACATCCAAGTTTCTGTTTCTAGGTATCGCTGGAATCTGTCTCTCTCCCAACCCCACAGCACCCTCCTACAGAATCGAAGTCTCGTTTTAAATTTATAATCCCTGGGAGGGGTGGATGACCCGGTAAGCAAGGTTAAGCATGAGCTTACTTGTGTTTACTTACTAATCTGTAGTGAACAATTTCACACTGTGCTTACCTTGCTTATTGGATGACCCGGCCCTGGCTGCCAAGATCACTTTTCAGCAACATATCTGTTTTTGAAGAGGCTGGCCACATTAAGCAACTTTATATAATCAATTCCTTGATTATGTGAAATAACAGAAGGGACCATTTTGGTGGGTAATATGAAAAGGCAAGCAACTCAATGGTGGCAATTCCTTCTGAAAAGTGCAAAACAGGGAGGAAACAGGACCCCAGCAAAATTTGATGTAGGTCAAGTGCACGGTTATGGGTTGAGCAATCTCCCCTTTTTGATGCCGATTCCCATTTATTGGGGCCCACTGGACAAGAATGAGATCACTGGGAAGGCAAATATAACCTTTGTGACCAATAAAAATCAGAGATACTCTGTCAACAGTGTTTAGAAGAAAACGGACTCCCTGGGTCAGAGGGAATGTGTAAAGCAAAGGGGATGGTTTGCTATCAGAATTGCAGCCCCTGTCATGAGCCCAGGGACATTCAGTAATGGGATGTATACAGGTACCTGAATGGATTCTGCAAACACATTTCAAGATTTACCATAATGTCAAGGTTACCACACTCGTGGCGAGGAATAAGATCAAATGGATTTTAACGACTCCTGTGGAGGAGCCACTGGAAACGTGAGTTTTAAACAAATAATTTTGCTTGCAAACAAAATACCACCAAATTAGCAAAAAAACAACAAATACCTCTTGAAATAATAAAGGGAGATGAAAGTCAAGAGCTGCGACAGACCTTGAGGGTGTGAACAATGAATTTCCTCATAAACAATGACAACCTTATAAACGTGTTCGAAATGTGTTCTCTGGTTTCCTTCCATTTTAGGGTCACCCTGTTGGACCCCGTTGCCATTGAGTCGATTCTGACCCATAGCAACCCTATAGGACAGAGTAGAACTGCCCCACAGGGTTTCTAAGGAGCACCTGGTGGATTCGAACTGCCAACCTTTTGGTTAGCAGCTGTAGCTCTTAACCACTGTGCCACTAGGGTTTCCATTTTAGGGTATTTAGAGAAATTTAATGTGAGACTGTGGAACCAAATACAGCTGGGCATCTTTTGTGGGTTTTGTGCATATCTGTCTCCGAGCGATTACCCCTCTGTTTCAGCATTTGTCTTCTTGCACTGTTTGCCCACTGAGGGCAAAGACATGTTTTATTACACTCGTGTGCTCCATGCCTAGCACAGTGCCTGGCACATAACAGATATTCTCCAGGACCAGAAGGAGAACACAGGGTGAGTGATAATAGGATCAGACAGCTTTGCAGTTGGTTAATGCATCAATGGCAGTCCAGAGACAGGTGTGCTGACAGGACTTGGCCAGGGCCGTGGCTTTGCATTTTTATTACAGACCAGAAGTACACTAATGACATACTTCTGGGTCACGGAGATGGTAATAATAGTCACGACAATGTGAATTATTAACATGAAGCACCTTCTATATGCTAGATACTGTTCTGACCGCATACATTAAGCCATTTAATTCTCTTGCCAATCCTATGAGGTAGGTACAATCACTGCCCCCACTTTACAAATGAAGAAACTGAGGCATAAAGCAATTAAGTAGCTTGCCTAAGGTCTCACAGCTAAAAAGTACAGGAACCAGTTTTGGAGCCCCCTGGCAACCTGGCTGGAGGGTCTAGGATTGTACTCACTGTGACGTGGTGATCAGTTTACTACACAGGGTGATATACAGTATCAGAGCGTAGGCAGAAAAAGAGAGGAGACTTCCTTTGCATGGCTAGACCATGCCTAGGGTGTACCTCAGAGGGTTCTGGTGCCACATTTTAAGGGGAATATCTCTAGTCGGGAACTAATCCAGAGGAGAACCCTTGGGTATTTGAGGAACTGTTAGAATAACAGAGTATGTCCGACCTAGAAATGAGCACTTATGCTGGGAACACGCTCACCACATTCTGGTTCTTAGAGCGCTCTTGGGGATTGAGGGATTTGACTCAGGCTGTAGCTGCTGAGCGCGGAGCCAGGGCAATGTTCGAAAGCAGCCAGAATCAGACATCGATTCGACATGAACAAAATTTTTTCTACAGTTGAAGCTTTTGAAAAAAAAACAGAGTGAGCTGCCTTGGAGTACAGTGACATGTCTGTGACTGGTTCTTTTAAATGAAGGCTGGGATTTCATCCGTTTTCAAAAATTGAGCCAATATATAAAAGTTGGGCATTTTTACACAAAATCCTGCACTTTTAGTTTCTCTTGAAAAATTAGTTGATTTTGTAACAGTCAGCTGGAGCTGAGTAACAGCTGCCCCTTGTAGACAGGACATACATCCTCAGGTTTGCGCAGTCCCCACCCCTCTCTGTTACTCCCTGACGTGCAGGCTCGGTGCCAGGTTTCACTGGTTACCATGCCTGCGCTGTTGAGTTTCTTACTGTAGATGCCCATTTCTCCAGACTCACAACTTTATGAAATACGCGAACACACAGATAATCTGAGAGGGTTTCATGCTTCATGAAAGAAATGGAAGAGGACACATTTCTCTTGTCTAATCTGCTCCTTTATGTTGTCCATCTGGCCCCTGTAAGCATTTGAGTTTCTAATCCCTGCCCTGAGATCTAACTCAGAGGTGTCCAATCTTGTCAGAGACCCGCGAGGCATTGTGAGTCGTTGCAAGAGATCTTTATGCACACCAAGCACTGCTGTCAGACAGAAAAGAAAACAAAACAAAACTTAGCTTATTTTAAATGTGTAGATGACTGAAACGGGATCCACAGTGGCTTCCAGTCATTATGTATTTTCTAAGTCCATGGAGTCTACAAGCACAGCTGTTATCACATAGGGGGCTTAGCAAAATGTTTGTGTGTTTTAAAGAGGATCAGATTTGAAAAGTTAGACCTCCTCCCATAGATGGGTGATTTAGGTCCACGTAAACAGTGAGACTCGGAGGTATGGGTGACACTAAGACATATTTACAGGCGTGTGAAAACACTTAGCAGATTTGTCAACAATCCGTCCCTGAACATAAGGTTCACCTTCTCAGTAAAAAATGAGCTAGAAGAAACAACACTTAGTTACTATCCCAGAACCCACACTACAGAGAGCAGTCTTACCACTGTGATCTAGAGGAGGAGAGCTACAGAAGAGAAACATTCAGACTAAGTTGGGCAACAGTAGCAATGAAAGAAGACCCACAGTGATGGTGGTCGTGGAGAATTTGAGTTACAACTACGAACTGCAAAGAGATACTGTGGTAGGTGGACTTCTATGGCCCCAATGACCCCTGCCTCTTTGTCTTCATGCCCTTGTGTAATCTTTTCCTCTGGAGTATGGGCTGGACTAGTCACTTGTTTCTAACAAACAGAATACAGCAAAAGTGACTGTGACTTTCACCTTGCTTTCAGACTCTCTCTATTGCCTTCTCTGTTTGTACACTTTGATGAAGCAAACTACCAGGTGGCAGAGACTCATGTGGCAAGAAGTGAAGGTGGCCTCTCGGTCCAACAGTGCATGAGGAACTGACTCCTGCCAACAATCCCTGAACGAGCTTGGAAGTGGATCCTTCCTCGGTTGAGCCTTCAGATGAGACTGCAGCCCCTGGGCTGAAACCATGAATGCAGCTTGTGAGAGACTGTGAAGGAGAGGACCCAGCTGAGCTGTGCCTGGATTCCTGACCCCAGAAACTGTGAAATAATAATGGGTGTTATTTGAAGTCACTTAGTTTTGGAATAATTTGTTATAGATAACACAGATGTGCACTACAGATTCGAGTTTAAGTATAAATCAAATGGTCATTCTTTACACATGCACTATGAACAGGCTTGTTGGGTGCAGATTGGCTTTTTCAGTTAAAATTTAACCCAGAATTCATACTTACTTAGAAGCCCTGGTGGCGCAGTGGTTAAGAGCTCAGCTGCTAACCAAAATGTCGGAAGTTTGAATCCACCGGCCGCTCGCTGGAAACCCTATGGGGCATTTCTACTCTCTCCTATAGGGTGGCTATGAGTTGGAATTGACTTGATGGCAATGGGTTTGTTTGTTTGTTTGTTTTTTTGGTATCAATAAGTAGCAAATATTCATCAAGGCAAATCTCAGTGAAGCAACTTTGTGCTTTTATACTAGCAGAACCTCTTGACTCCGAACTTAAGTCTAAACATCAGTACCCCTCCCAGCTGCATACAGGACTGTGGGGTTACCCAAAGAGGTATAGAAATCACGTATAAAATGAAGAATTTCAGTTCCGTGGTTTTGGTGTTAAGCTTGGTCATTGGATTTCTGAAGCTGCAGATTTGAAGGGGATGGAGACAGGGCATAGGAGCCTGGTCACAGGCAGAACACACTGCCAGACAAGGTGAGTGACTGCTGACAACCTGCAAAGAGACGTTTAAAAAAACTCAAACTGTGTAAGCCCCAGAGGGCTTGGGGTTCAGGCAAAGAGGCTCCGTCAATCTCAACAGGTGCTGAGGACACAGCCCAGGAAAAACAGATGCTGGAAACATTGTGTTTAGACTAAAAAGGTGGTAGAATCTGTAATATATTTTTAAAAGATTGTCACAAGAATGTTTTAAAAATGGCACTTTGACAAGATAATTCTTGGTTTTCCAAAAAAATCTGGCTATCCTCAGTTAGTCTCTGAGGATTCCAGAGTACTCAGATTTGACAGAATATGATAGAAGGTATAAATTGTGCCTCTCAATCCAAGGTTTTATATAACCCTCTGAGAAACTCATAGGTACAGACAGAAAATTTGGGTCCCAAAACACACAAGTAAGGAAGGACTTGCTTAGTGTCTTAACTATAAAACAAAACACTCCCTCCGTCCTTGCCATGCCTCCCCACTACCCTATAATGCAGGAATTCTATGGATGGTATTTTTAGTTATGGAGAGAGGACCATTTGCTTTCTATTTTACTTTCCCTTGATGTACCTTCATCAGAGAGGGTTGAAATGAAAGGCAGGAAATTTAGATACCTCTAACTGCACTGTTAAATATCCTTTTGATAAATTAGCTTCAATAACCTAACTCCCTGTTTGGTGTCCTGAAGTCACTTTAACTCCTAGATGTCCACGTATTGCCGTGGGCCCTTGACCAGTCACTAGGTCTACAAAGATGATGTCAGAACATATAAAATGATTACAGTCATCACAAACAAAGATATAACCAACATTTCTGAACACTTACTATGTGAGAGGCAGTTCCAAACATTTTCACATTTATGGGCTAATGTGATGCAATAATCCTATGGGGGGGCATTATAATTATTCCCATTTCACAGATGAAGAAACTGAGGCACAGATGGTCTCATGGTTCATAAGTGACAGGGCTCAAGGAGTCTGGCTCTACAGCTTGTGCTCTTAACCACTATCTGCCTCGCATTATACCTTGTAATTTACACAGGAACCTACAACACCATCCAACTCTGAAAAAATATTTACACCACCTGGAAAAGACAGAAGAGCAGAGTCCCAGAAGCAAGGTGACTAATCAAAAGCCTAGTGGATGAGTTTGGGACCTACCTGTCTACAAGGAATAATTCTTCTAACTATGTAGTCGATAGTCTCACACTAAAAAGTTTACCTAGCTATTCGTTTCGATTTAAGCGTCACTACATTTGGGAAGTATATGGAAAAGCCACCTATAATTCAGGCAAAAGAAATTAAAATTAAATTTGAGGAAGCGTATTTAAAGCATTTGACAATCAGGTGGAGTAAGCTAAGCAATGAGAATTACAGGATCACGACATAAAGTTCAGAGGAGAGAAACGTTTCCTGCTGTGAAGGGACTCAGAAGTTATGGAGCAGAATCTAAACACGGGGAATGAGGAGTAAATCCAGAACCCTGCCACAGCCTGTTCATATAAATGGAAATAAACAGCTGGAATAAGTTATGGGGAAAACTGATGGAACCAACAGATCTAAGTAAGCACACGAGGTAGAGATTTGTTTTCCCAAAAAAGAAGGCTTGGATTTGCTAAACAGCGTTGATACAGTGAACCCCCAAGGCCCATTTGTGCTCGTCAAATCACTAGTATAGAGATGTATCTTATGTTTGCGGTATTAACTTGGCTTATTCATGTTTTCAACTCTATGAGGAAGTCACTACATATTAAAAAAAAAAAAAGTATGGTTTAACATCTCTTTAGTAATATAATATGGAGGTAAAGGGTGGTGGAATTCATACACTAATACAAATTTGTCTCTACATAGGATAAGGGAAACTCATGAAATAGATTTAATACTTCTCTTCCCAATGAGCTCAATTATAATGATTACATACAAAGGGATATTCAATGCACTAGGGTCCTGAAACACTAATCTGGATCAAGTCAATAAAGCAAACAATTTTCAATTGATGGGTGACAAGAAAACTATGAAATGATTTTAGTCAGGCTTCCTGTTCACAAGTGTCTTCATGACAACTAAAATAATGACAACAAAACCTAGCTGTATTGATTGAAATCTGTTCCCAAGCCTAATCTTTTCCTTCTAATTAATACCAAGCCAAAAAACCAAACCCATTGCCATCAAGTCAATTCCGACTCATAGTGACCCTACAGGACAGAGCAGAACTGTCCCGTCGTGTTTCCAAGGCTGTGATCTTTATGGAAGTAGACTGCCACATCTTTCTGCTGCGGAGCGGCTGGTGGGTTCGAACAGCCGACCTTCCGGTTAGCAGCTGAGCTCTTAACCACTTCGCCACCAGGGCTCCTTTTTCAGTTAATAGGCAAACAGAAAACGCCTTCTCTAAAGAGGGGACAGCAGAGAATCACATATAGACGTACATACGTACATACATTTTATTCATTTTGAGTTGCTGTGTGGGGTCTTGGCTCTCTTTGGAGGATGCGTGCAGACATGTGGCTGTTGGAAGTCGACTGTTTCCCCATCAAAAAGGCTTGCATGTGGTTTTTACAAAGAATGCATTTTCAAACACACAGTTCAGGACAGAGGAGAAATATAAAACATCTTGTACTTGTTTTAAAACTTACACTGTTTATTTAGTTTTAATCTGTGTGTTGTAGATTGGTTACGCACTTGTTAATCATGTTGTATGTATCTCCAGACAGTTGTAAATAACTTTTCAGTCCAAGTGAAATACGCTTGCACATGTTTATATGCAAAGTACGTATGTATTTATGTCTGTGTGTAAATGTGTGTACAATAATAATAGATTAGTGATCATGTAATATAACATTATAAGGTTCTGGCACTATGGTCAATTTAATACACAATGCAAATATACTTTTTCTGGTAGTATCTAAAGAGAAATAAATATGATTACTTGGTTGTTTTATTTACTCTTTCGCTTGGCATATCTGTGTCTGCAAATGGAAATGACTAGAGAAAGAGAACGCTAGTTACGATGGGACCCACCTTGGTTATAAAAAATGCAACTTTATCTCTTTGTAACATCAACTCACTTTCCATAGTTTTGAGAACTAAAAACGTAAAATATATTATGAATACTGATTCACTTTAGGCTTTTATGCCATGTGGGAAATAAACAGAAAATACATTATTCTGAAGAAAATCTCAATGTATATAAACGTACAGCTGCAACCACCTGAGACCCTCTGTGGTGTTCATCTAACGAGGCATTTTCATGTCAACATGAAAATACCTGGAAAAGTGCTTCATTTCGACTTCACTTTGTCCGACGTTGGATATACCCAGATGTCATACTTAGTCCTCTAGCCTATCAGATCTTTCCTCGGAAAAGAAAAACTGAGATGGGTAGAATGGGAAACGAAGACAGACGATATTCTGTCTTTAATCTGCTTTCTTGGAGGAATGCTTGCTCTTGGCAAATCGGTCAGTCCCTCCGCGTTCACCTGTTAAGAATCTATACACAGGCTGGTGTTATCAATCCTGCCTGGCATACAAGTCACGGAAGAAAGGGTCCTCTCCTTAACTTCCTTACAACTTAAATTTTAATAACGTAAGAACAAACTTATTCACATTATGTGTAAAATATAAATTACCGACTGGATAAACAAACGCCAAAGGGGTCTCTGTACAAAAATGTTTATAGCAATGACACGGTGGTACTCTTCTAGAAGTCTTCCTAGAAAGGGTGAGTTTTCAGCTATGTTGTATTTATGTCTTTTAATTTTCTCCATGATCCTTTCATTATTTTGGGGGGTCTGAACGGTGTGATTAGGGGTACACAGAGACAGGAGTGGTGGGGTCAGAACCATCTTTATATTTAGATTATTAGCTGTGAAACTGGAGGATGAGCTTAAGTACCACAGTCCTGGTTTTGTTTCAAAAGAGGACGCATGGGGTGGGCAGTACTCATTCTCAAAATGAGAAGAGAGAAATACCCAAGTGCAGTGAAAGAAACAGAAAACCTAAAAGCAATGAAGTACCCAAGGCCACGTTTACTTTAAAAACATTTAAGTAATAAGAGTGAGAGCACACTTCGGGCCGACCTTGGGTACAAATCATATCATTATCTACCTAGGATTTATACCCCAGCCTTCTTTAAAAAGTTGGGATAGTTTACAAAATTGGTTGTGTGAATTATTACATGTTTCTCAGTTATTTCCCTGGGGAAACATGCCAAAGGCAAACCCGTCATTTCAGCTGATTTAGTGTTTGATGCCAGAAAATACATAATTGATATGACAACCATAATGGATAGTGATCATCGAGTTGGCAAAGCCTGGGCTGACAGTGTTATAGTCCATTCTGGTATTGGCCAGTTAGTCTAGCCCAGACACACTCTGATAAATTTCCAGATTATTTCTGAACTTTGTGAATATTAGAGATGTATTATAAAATGAAACAAACCTTTTTTATTAAATAAATATTGCTCGCCCCAAATACGTATTTTTAACACGTTGTTGTTGTTAGGGGCTGTAGAGCCGGTTCTAAGTCATAGTGACCCCATGTACAACAGAACGAAACACTGCCCGTCCTACCCACTCCTCACAATCGTTGCTATGTTTGAGCCCATCGTTGCAACCGTTGTGTTAATCCAGCTCTTCGAGCACCTTCCTCTTTTTTGCTGACCCTCTGCCTTACCAAGCATGATGTCCTTCTCCAAGACGAAGTCTCTCCACCCTCCCTTCTAAGGAGCAGTCCGGCTGTACTTCTTCCAAGACAGATTTGTTCATTCTCCTGGCAGTCCATGTTCTTCACCAACACCATAACTCATGGGCTTTTATTATCAGGTATAGGGGAATAGGGTCTTTCTCCTATTTCCTTGGCTCAGTTCTTAAAATATCACAGGGTAACCCAGAGTTCAGTCAGACGTTTATCTCAAGGCTCAAAGAGATTTATGAGTTTTGGATATATAAAAGTCTGCTTAAAATAAAAAAATTATTGGAATTTTCATCCTTGGCAAAGTCAAGTAACTAAAGGATTAAGCCTGATACATAGCCTATAAATCTATCATTAACCAAATATGACACAATGCTTCAGCTATGTCAGATCCCAAGTTGCTCTAAATGGATAGTTGAAAATTTTGTCTTATTCACAATAAATATTTCATGATAAGGAAAATCTCTTTGGCTAACTAACCAATACAGCTTCCAAAAGCAAGCCTCAATTTTATAAATCTATGAAGGCAAATGCTGGAAAGGGTAAAAACCAATTAGAAGTTGGAACTGTCTAGGTTATCAGGAAAAATGGTCAAGTGAGGTAAAACAATCAAAGAATATGACTCTTTGAAAAAAGACAATATGGATAATTTGACTTTGCAGTTATCAAACACTTCTAGAATGTAAACTCCATGAGGGCGGTTTGCATTCCAGTGGGACACAGAAATATTTATTGAACGAATGAATGAATGAATACACTAGAGTCCTCTCCCTCACACCCCTCACTCCCAGAAGTGCTATCATGCATTTGAGAAAAACGTTTGGCTGTTACCTCTTTACCATGTTGGACTTGATTCTGACCCATGGCGACCCCATATGTGCAGAGTAGAACTGCTCTACAGGGTTTGCAAGTCTGTGAACTTTCGGAAGCAGATCACCAGGCTTGTCTTCTGAGGTGCTTCTGGGTGGGTTTGAACTGACAACTTTTTGGCTCGTAGTCAAGTGCTTAACTGTTTGTGCCACCAGGGACTCCTCTACCATACACTTCTGAGGAGATAACTATCAGAGGTTTTGCTGTTAGGATGTGTGCTTTCCAGGATGTTATAGGGGGGATGATGGTGCAGTTTAAAGCCTGGTAGAAACCAAGAGTCCTATTCCCTGGAAGTGATGATATTGGTGGCTGAGGTGGTGGGCAGGAATTGGCTGCTAAGAAGAAACAGTAAGCACGTGGGAGCTGGGGCTTCAAACTGGTTTGGAATTAATCAGAAATGGTTCAGTAATTGCCAACATAAACAAGGGCAGTGTACGCATTGCATAGCAACCAAATCTGTTGCCCTTAGGATTTTGACCCGAGTAGGAAATAACTATGCCCTGTTCAAAGATGGTGGCCGACTGTGCCGCTCTGAATGTGTGTTGCCCCTGACAGTCCTGCCAATAAGCCAATCTTCTGCATGAATCCTGAAAATTTCAGGAGCTTGATGCAGGAGACTGGATTATTGGCAGGACTGTGAAGAGCGATACACATTCAAAGTAGTGGGGTTGGCCGCCATCTTTGAGCGGGGCACAGCTGTTTCCTGCTTGGTCAAAATCCAATGTGCAACAGATTTGGTTGCTATGCAACACATATGCTGCCCTTGTTTACGTGGGCAGTTACCAAACCTTTCCAAACCAGTCTGAAGCCCTGGCACTGGTAGCCAATAGCTATACACAGGTGGCTCTCACTTCCTTTAAATACAATCAGTTTAGGTAGGCTGTTGTTTACAGTATTTTATTTAGAAGATAAGATTGTAAAAGCATCAATCAAAATGAAGTACTACTGTTCCTGCCCATATCTCAGCAGGTTCATCTGTTTTATTTCTTCCTCCCTTTCCAAATACCTTAAGGTGTTTAAGATGAGTGAAGAGATATCAAACTATTAAAGTAGACTGTATTTGTGCATGATGCATAGATTTGCACTTGGTGAGCCACCAATAACATTCCTATGGTGTCTATTTCATGCTCAGGTTCAGCAGGAGCCTGCCTTCCTTGTTGCTTTACTTTTCAATAACATATAAATGCTACAAAGTGGTCTTTGCATCCTTTTTAATAGTGCTCCTTTAAGAAAATGAGACGCTTATAGCTTCTAGATGTTGGAGTGAGGCTTCTAATTGATTTCTAACCTCCCTTTTCCCCTAAAGAGGCATGTGCAATAAAAGAGCAAAATAGAAATAGAAAACTGAGCTCAGGAAAAGGAGAACGCAAATATGCGAACTTCAAAGGTCAACTTTATAGTTATAAAACCGTACATTTAAGCCCATAAAGATCCTACCTTGATTATGTTCTTAAAGACTTAGCTTAAGTGATAAGGCTCTGAAAAATGAAGCTGTGAGGCAGGAAGTTTCCAAGTGAAGAGGGAAACTCTGTTGAGGGAATGAAAAGTCACACAGACCCAATGCTACAGAATGACCACCAACAGGGCAGTGAGGCGGACAGGAGAGAGACCGACCGCCATGGGCACAGACAGACAAGTGGTGTGGGAGTTAGGGTGGAGGTCACCTGAAAATCGACATCTATTGATGCCAGACAGGGCTGCGGGTCATCTTGGGTACATGGTGGCTGTGCTGAGGGGCGGAGAGGTGGAAAATACCTGTCATCATTCAGGCTTTGTGGGTAATCCTTCAGGTGGACTCCCTTCTAAACACAACTACAGTAAGGCATTCTAGGAAATACAATCCCCTTTAACCCATTTCAGACCCAAGTTACCTAGATTCAAAGAATACCTGATGGATTTTACCCCCAGAATTATTTTCCTGGCAGAGCCCCAATCTTTGGGATTAGAAGAAGACACAGACTATTTGCTGTTTTCTCTTTTTAAAGTAAAATAACACTGCTGATAATAATAATTTTAATAACTATAATCACCGTCATAATAGCAGCTAGAATTTAGTGAACCTTTCTTTTTTTTTTTTTAACTATGTATCAGCTGCTCTTCTAAGATCTTTGTCTGTATTACTTCATTTACTTTCTTTACCATTACTGTATTACTTCATTTACTTTCTTTACCATTACTTTCATTACCTATGAGCAGGTAATATGATTACTTACATTTTAAGGTTGAGAAAACGAATATACAGCTGTGCTAAAGCGATCATAAAAGTGATGAGGAGGAGGACAATCGACACTTACTGACTGCTTACTATGTTCTGGGCGCTTCATATACATGATCTCATTTAATGCACACGATGAACTCACGAGGTAGAAGCTGTTAGTCCAGTTTTACGAATGAGAAAATAGAGCTATAGAGAGGTTAAGTAGCTTCCTGAGGCAAGGAGATAAAGCTCCAAAGTGGCTAAGTTGAGATGTCAACTCAGATCTTACGGTAAGTTCCCTTGATTACCAGCTACGCTACTCTGTGTACGTGCTTCTGATTGTCCAACATAGTTTTTCAAAACCTTAAAACATCAACTCCGCAAATCCTCCCCATCCCAACCTCATGGTAAAGTTCTTGCATCCCTAGTTTTAATACAACTGTTTTATCAAAGGGCTCTTCCACTGTGGACAAGTCCTTCACCTCCTATGAAACGGGGAGGCTGGAAGACATACTCTGTAACGCACCTTCTATTTTGAACTTTCTGTGCCCTAGTTTCTCCATCTATACCAAAACCCACTGCCATCAAGTCGATTCTGACTCATAACGACCCCATAGGGCAGAGCAGAACTGCCCCAATAGGGTTTCCAAGGAGCAGCTGGTGGATTCGAACTGCCGACCTTTTGGTTAGCAGCCGAGCTCTTAACCACGGTGCCACCAGGGCTCTTCTGCATCTATAAAGCAGGTACAATAGCATCTCGATTCTGGGGTTCAAGGTGGATTTGGGAATAAATAAGCTTCAAACACTTTAATCTGTGTATATTCATTGTGGCCCCATTACAAAAATTCTGGTCAATAGTAGAATCTAAGAAAAGCAACAACAAAGCAGAAACAAAAATGTGGGCCAGTGAAGTTCCAGTCACCGCACTGCTTGGTAGTACTCCATCCAGACTAACGCAGGGTGAAACTTTAAGATGAAGGACTGAGGGGGTAGAAGTGCAAGTAAGTGAGAATCAGAAAATTTCCCCAAGTTATAACCAGACAGATGTTTCTTCGAGCCAGTCAGCAGGAAAGGTCACTTCACACGCTCATTTCTGCCTTTACAAATAAAAGCTGATCAGTTTCATGAGACTGGGAGAAACTCTACTCCAAAAGGGGCCAGAGAGAAAACGTCAGTGATGTCAGGGATTTACATTTTATTTCAATACAGGCTCCAGTTCTTAACGACAGCACATCACCAAATCTGTTTTCACATTTAGGCCCCAGGTCATACAACAAAGAATCGTGCTTTCAGGGCAATGAATTAGGGTTTCCTTGTACCATCCTAAATATATATCCTGTTCGACCAGAAGCATTTGGAAAAGTCTTGTCAAGTTTAATAGTTTATCTTTGTAATACATAGTTGTTAGCATTTAAAAAAAGTTACTGGAAAGGAACCACCTTGAGCGTTTTTAACGAATATTTAACAATCTGGAAAGAAGATAAGGGAAACATCTGAATTAGGAAACAAATGATGGCTGCTGTTTGGGGTCACCGGCCAAACAGCATCCAGAGCATGTCAGGACACTGAAAAAAAACAAAGCCAACTCGTTGCCATCACGTCACTGAAGCTGGCCTTTGACGCAGGTGGGGACCGCACAATGGGTCTTCAGAAAACCCAGTGGCCAACACCAATTTCCAAAGGTGCCCACACTTTTTGTTTTCTTGTAGTTAATGAAGCCGCCTCATCAGACAATTACAGGAAAGAAATACAAGGCTAAGGACAGAAAAAACCTCATCTCTCTCTCTCTCTCTTAGAAAAGCGGGAGGACCATGTGTGGATGCAGAAGACGGCAGGAGTGGATTCAAAGAACATAGGACAAGCTGTAGGAGAAACACTCTTTGGCTCTATTCTTGAGCGGATGATGGGAAGAACGCTCCACAGTTTTTCAAATCTTTTCACAAACTGTACAGTAATATAGCTGATCTAAAAACATACCTTATTCTGACTTGACAACCAAAGAAACTGAGGCTCTCGGAAGTCCAATGACTTGTTTAAGATCACATATGAGCAATGCGATCCTGACAGTGTCTGGACGCGCCGCACAGCGGTGTCCTCCTATCACGGTGCTCTTGTCAGTATGCAATGCCCTTCTTTTCCTAACTGTAAAGCCGGAATAATAACACCTCATGCCTCCTGATGTAAAGATAACATGAAAATAGTTCCTGTGTTCCAGGGCTCTCAGCAGTGAGAGACAAGCAGGTTAAAAGATTTAAGTGTACTAGAATGATTCAAATATATCTGAATTACGGTGTTGGTGAAGAATGTTGAATATACCATGGACTGCCAGAAGAATGAACAAATCTGTCTTGGAAGAAGTACAGCCAGAGTGCTCCCTGGAAGTGAGGATGTCTCATGTACTTTGGACATGGTATGAGGAGGGACTAGTCCCTGGAGAAGGATATCATGTTTGGTAAGGTAGAGGGTCAGAGAAAAAGAGGAAGATGCTAGATGAGATGGATTGACACAGTGGTTGCAACAATGGGCTCAAATACAGAAACGACTGTGAGGACGGCTGAGGAGTGGGCAGTGTTTCGTTCTGTGTACATGGGGTCACTGAGTTGGAACTGACTTGCCGGCACCTAACAACAATAAGCAGGAAAGTTTATAGGAGTCCTGGTGCACAACGGTTAAACACGTGGCTGCTAACGCAAAGGCTGGTGGTTGGAACCCATCCAATGGCTCCACCAGAGAAAGACCTCGCAATCTGCTTCCATAAAGACTACAGCCAAGAAAACGCATTGGGGCAGTTCTGTTCTGCTGTCACATGCGCTCTCTGAGAGTCAGAATTGACTCTAAGGCATGCAATAACTACAACAGAAGGGTAACGTCACTAGGAGGAGATAAATGTTGTCGAAGGCGCTGTGGTAGCTCTAAGAAGGAAACTCTTCCCACTGCCTGGAAAGGTCAGGGGAGACTCTGAGCAGAGGTGAGGTGACCAGCAAAGGGAGTCTTGAAGTCAGAGTTCAGCGAGTGAGTAGGAGACGGAAGACACTTCAGGGGGACGGAGATGCATATATAGACAGAGCGGTGAGAAACAGCGGGGGAGCTTTTGGGGCAGTGCAGGAAAGTGAGCAATAAAGAAAGATCCCTGGCACTGCAGAATACACAGCTGGAAGGCGGGATGGGAGTGGGGCTGAGGAGCCTCAAGGGCCTGCAGAGAAGACTAAGGTGCTCTGAGGGCCTGACGGGACGCTGCAAGGTAGAAAGCCCTTTCCTGTCGATCACATGAGGAGCCTGCATCAGACTTCCGCCTGACGGTGACCCTCCTCCTTGAAATCCAGATACACCAGGCCCTGTTTCAATGTGGAATCTGATGGTGAGCTAAATATTTACTTTGTGCAGGGCCAAACTATCTACCACAGCTCACTTACTCGGGGGTAAACACATTAAAGAAAAATATACATTAAAACAAATACCCCCCTCCCTACTTCCACCCTATACAGGAAAAAGGGTTGCCATTCAAAACAAAACGTGAAAACTAATAGAGAGGGCTCAACTTTCCGGAGACGTGGGGACAAAGTATGTGTATATGAACAGTCACAGCCAGCTTCGCGGGGTGCCTCCGATTTGTATTCTTCGAGAAGTTTGCAGGCACAAGGGTGACCAGCTAACAGTTTCCTTAGTGAGTTACACAGCCACCTTATTTAACTTAACGGAGTCATTAGCTGAATTTTATGACGATAAGGACTTCCAAGAGTGAGTTCCCTTCTGATCGTTTTTTGATTAAAAGCGAGACAAGAGAAAGCTACACTTCCATGGCCTGGATGAACCTGTAGTTTTCCTTTACAAACTTTGTGGCCGTAGGTTGGCCCCACAAGGCCACTGGAGCTGATGCCGTTGTTTGCTCCTACTGAGCTGAAAGCAATCTATCAGTGTGAAGAGGACTTACGGAGGTTATTTTAAACATTTAGTTAAGCTTGGGACTGTCTTCTTTTAGAGGCATTCCTGGCTGCCAACTGCCTCATCCTGGGTGACATAAGGGAAGCTATTGAATGAGGTTAGACTGAGGTCCCCACAGTCAGAGAGCTGGTCCGCCCATGTTGCCATTAGCTGATTAATAGTGTTTATTTTTAGGGCTTGAACTAACAGGCCATGTGAAGGCCAATGCAAGATGATATCTGAAGTAATCTGTGAGTGCTTCATGCTTGCAAAAGACCTTACTTTCCCTGCTGTTGTTGATGTTGCTGAAGTCCTTGTCAGACTAGTAAAATATACCAAAGACAAAGACAACCCCAGCCCTCTCCATTAGAAAAAGGATCTTTGCAAAAATAGATCCCCTATCACTTTTTAAAGAAACATTTGTTGAAGAAAAAGGAAGATAAATACGACCCAGCAGTTATGACAACTGGTGAGCCCGAACACTCACTGCAGATTAGATATTAAATAACAAAGAAGAATCTTGATATTACACTCACTCCCTTGCATAAACAATACCGAGGCTTGCTATTTATTTCTTAATGAGATATTTAGGCTCTAGAGATACACATTATATTAAACCTGATTTTGATTTATGGGATTTATGATTCTAAGAGATTCAGAAACAAAATGGCAGAATGAACTGGTTTCTCATTGCCAAACTGTAGGTGCTACAATTACGTATTTATTTGTGTTTGTTTAATGTTTACCTCTTCCGCTACACTGTACGCGTCATGAAGGCAAGTATCCCGTCTACTTTATCATTACCTGGCATTTTTCAGTGTATGGCACATAGGAGATGTTGAATAAGCATTTGCTGAATGGATGAATTACAGGTAGAAAAGTTACGTACAGTATTGTTGCAGTTATTTCGGTAGGTCCGGTCTAGATCTTAGACCTTATGGCATACATGGAAGGGGCTGAATGGTTTGAGGAACTGTGTTATTATCTGCTTTACTTAATCATTTGCCTTGGTTTACTTGATGACCTTTCTATTTCCCAACCAGGAGGGCACTTGTTTCAACTAGCATAGCTAAAGGCAAGTCAAAATACTGCTTTTCATACTTTGTATTTTGTCTCCTGGGGAGTTTGCTGGACCCTCTAGGAAAATGGGCCTAAGACTCTTCCCTTTCAGTGTAAATATGTCATCTCAACCTTGGTGGCAGGTAATATTGCAACACTGGCATCTTTCCTTACCTTTTAGGTTAACACAAATTCACTTCTAGTCATAATTCTAAGCAATAACAACTCTGGGAAAGATGTAGTTAGAATTTAGGGCTGGGAAAGATTGTTGCAACACTTCCGATTGCCTGCCAAAGTCTATGCTTGAGGTCGAACAGCAAGGTGCTATTTTGACTTCATAGGAAGACACTGAAGATCTCAAGAGACCAAAAGTCCAGTCTGTAAAGTTGTTATAACCACAATCAGATCAGCCAGGCCCATAATGGGGACACATGTGGCAATCTGCCACCACGATTTCCACAGGGACGAAACCCTTGTGCCTTCTGTCTATTTTCATGATATACCCAACACAAATCAATCATCCTAAGCTCCCAACACATTAATAACGCCCTTTAGCGTTATTTACGGACAAAGCATTGGTTTTACTGAAACAGACGTAACAGCCACCAACTGAAAGAAGATTCTTTCATTTGACCCACAGTTACGCACTGGTTCTAGAGGGATCTGTCTTTAGTGGGATGAAGAGTCCGCATCTCATATTTTGAAGATTCTTAACTACAATGCCTTCAGATGATCAGCTGCTGCTTTCCAGCTTTCCAGCATGAGATAAGACACTTCAGAAGAGTATGAAAATAACAACCTTCACGAGGAAGAATGGTGTGATGCTTGGGCATAATTTTAAGACGAAGCCTTTTGGACTCATTGTCTGATATACAGACTTTCTGTGCCTTAATTTAGTTGAGACATAGTTAACATAAGGGGTTTATTCTCTGAGTCTCATATAATTTGTTAGGCTTAATGTCATTCATTCAGCAAGTATGAAACGTGCAGTTTGAAATGGAACAACAAAAGTCCTCATTTTGTATCTTCACTTTGCTTAGACTTGCTATAGCATTTTAGTTTTTTAATATACACCTTGAAAAAACAAAACATATCACCGATGATAGAAGTCCATATTTCCTCAAGCCTACCCTCTTTCTTCAAAGTGTTTATTTTATACTTTTTACTAAACTTTATTTATTTAAAATGTGCTTCTACATTATTTATTTTAAAATATTGAGCCTAATTAGCTCAAGAAATTGTTTGCAATATGGGAACCGCTAAACCTGTACGGGGAAGGGGTCACTTTCTTTGGGCAACGGTACATAAATTACCCAAAGTTTAATGACAGTAATTACCCAGGGAATTGAGGAAGCAGGACAGCCAATCTAGAGGACATTGCTGCAGCCTCTTCTTTCTTTATATTTTGGGAAACACGGGAAAAAGCAGATTGTTTTAACCAAAAATCTAGATAAGGCTGAAAGGAGGGGAGATGTGGATTAAACGTTCCAATAACTAAGTGGTCAAGGCACTAAGACATAAGAAAATGTCATCAGTCCCCTTTCGTTCAGTGCTTTCTGCTTTTTAGAAGACGCTGGTATGCGATTTTGGAGGATGAGCAGAAGGAGGGCTAAGTGAGGCCCCCGAGACGCTCCGGCCAGTCACTGGAGACACTGGAGTTAGGATCTGGGTCTACCGACTTCTCATCCAGGAAGGACCGAGGAGCCTAGAAAGTTCTTCTGAACCGTTTTATACTCATTCCCTGTAGCATTTATTAGTCTTCCATTTGAGTTAGAATTAAAAAGTGGATCCTTATTATTTTGTGTCTCATCTCATATGGGGAGACCCACAAATTCATGACTATCATTCAGAGGGTGTTGTAAATGCTTCAGAATTGATGTAATTGCCAAGCACTATTAAAATACATTTAAGTGATAATTTTATTTTGAAATTTATCAAGATAGTTTACATTTTGATGCTGTCACCTTCTGACAAGCTATTTCACACTTTGTATCCACAGACAAACTTCTAAATTCTATAAAACAGGATTTCGTCAGGCATCTAAATTATCCAAAGGTAACATTAATACGTGTCTGTTAGAAAGTACTAATGAGAGGTTTAAAAAAATTTTTTAAAATCATATCTGAGTTCAAACTACTCATCTGGAGTTTTTTAAAAAATATAATTATCATTATGTTTCTTTTTAAATGTGGGGCAACATCTTATTTTTCCCGGTGAGTAAAAATATATTGGTCTTAGTCCGATTTTACAACCGTAGTTATATAATTCCTGCCAAAAATTATAATCACTCTCCTAATCTATTTCAGAAATATTAAATATGTTAAAACTGTTACCTGATGTTTGGTATTTTGCTATGACTCCTATAGCTATATATTGGGAATTAAATTAAAACAGAAGGACTTCTAACATTTTTCCAAAAGGCAGAAATCAGTCCTTAAGTGACAGAAGTGACTACATCCACAGTACATCTAAAATCGAGTTGTTTAGTGCTATGATAAGAACATGTCAATGTATTTAAAATATCAGTTTACCTAACGGAATTTGGGGAGTTAACAAATAAATTCTCTATAATGTTAAAACGGTTCTGGATACAATAAGAGACAGGATGCTCAAATAACAAAAGACTGAATAACTTTTTAAAACTATACGCAAGTGAGTGTAGATTTTAAAGAGGTTATAGGGCAAAATATCTGCCTTGAAATGACACAGAAGTGATCAGTACAGTATTCCTGCTAATGCAAAAAAAAAAAAAAAAGAGTTAAGAGTATGAAACCACATCTGATTATTGCACCGTAATTTTTGGAAAGCTACTTTAGTTCAATGGTTGTGATAGGGGGTGCAGGAGTGACAGAGATTTCACTCAAGAGGTAGAATTTCCATTTGGTTTTGAAGGATGAGGAGGAGAATGTTAAGATGGAAAAGGTAAGGACAAGAGCAAAGCAAGGAGAAACATAAAGGCATCTGTGTCTGGCACTTAGTGGCTTCCCTATAGCCAGTGTGAAAATCAGTGCAGTTGGCAATTAGAAGGATGAATCTGGAAACCCCCCCTCACCCCAACAAATGATCTAAATGACTGATACGGATCAGCAAATTATGTTGAAGTCTGGAGTGTAGACAAGACTGTAAGGGGAGTAAAGACAGAAGGGGCCGGAGGAGGGAATCTCGGCACTCAGAATGCAAGGGGCAGGTGGAAGAGCAGACCCAGCAAGGAGGATTACGCAGCCTAAAATCATTAGGCCCTTTGGGTGGCACAAACAGTTAGGTGCTTAACCACTAGCCAAAAGGTTGTCAGTCTGAACTTCCCCAGAGGTACTTGGGAAGACAGGCCTAGCAATCTGCTTCCAATAGGTCACGGCCTTGAAAACACTATGGAGCAGTTCTACTCTGCATACATGGGTCACGATGAGTTGGAAATGACTCGATGGCAACTAACAAGAAGAAGAGGCATCAACGGGGTGGAGGGAGAATCAGGGAAGAGTGGCATCACTGAAGTCAAGAGCAAGATTAACAGTGTCACAGAGAGGAGAGTGGTCAAACAAGACAAGGACCAAGATGTCTCTGCTGGGCCTGACAACTAGGAGGTAATGCAGTAGAAGTTATATCCAGTGATGGGGTTGGAAGATGGGCTGTAGAAAGATGAGGAAGAAGAGAGCCCAAGTGCAGATGATTCTTTCAAGACATTTGGTAGCAAAGAAAAGAACAGAGATAAAAGGAGGAACAGCCAAAGGAGTGGTTAGGCTAACGTAGTATGGGCAGCACTTAATACATTGGTGGCCCATGTACTAGAGGTCTAACATGATTTAGTGTATCATAAGAACAACTGACCTTATGGAAGTTGTGTCTGTGGACTCAATCAGAAGGACACAGGATACAGAGATTATAATACTGATAGACTAAAAACAAGAGGTTATCAAAATGAGATGTTGTGTGAACTGGGGACAAGTACATTCTACACACATTGGACAAATGATTACAATTTTGAAATCTATACATGCAGCAAAATTTCAGAAATATTATAATTTTTTAAATAAAAAGATAAATGACATCTGTTAATAAGAGAGTGTCTTAGTTATCTGGTGCTGCTATAACAGAAATACCACAAGTGGATGGTTTGACAAACGGGAGTTTATTCTCTCACAGTCCAGGAGGCTAGAAGTCAGGATTCAGGGGGCCAGCTCCCGGAAAAGGCTTTTTCTCTCTGTCAGTTCTGGGGGAAGGTCCTTGTCATCAATCTTCCCCTGGTCTAGGAGCTTCTCAGCTCAGGGACCCCAGGTCCAAACGATACACTCTGCTCCCGGTGCTTCTATCTTGGTGGTATGAGGTCCCTATCTCTCTGCTAGCTTCTCTCTCCTTTTATCTCCTGTAAGATAAAAGGGGATGCAGGCCACACCCCAGGGAATCTCCTTTTATATTGGATTAGGGATGTGACCTGAGTAAGGGTGTTGCATCCCACACTAATCCTCTTTAACACAACCTAACCTTGCCTCATTAACCACAGGCAGAGATTAGGATTTATAACACATACGAAAACTACATCAAATCACAAAATGGAGGACAACACACAACGCTGGGAATCTGGCCTAGTCGAGTTGACACATATCTTTGGGGGGACATAATTGAATCCATGACAGAGAGGTAGAAGAAGATAAAGGACATAACCCAGTTGGTACCAATTATTCACTATGGTAACAATATTGTAAATTCTTAGGACTGAGAACTTAAACTTTATCTAAAGTAATAAAATATTATTTTAAAATTATGTATTTCTATGCATACTTCTATGACCAGTTGATTTTCGACAAGGGTGCCAAGTCCATTCAATGGGGAAAGAATAATCTCTTCAATAAATGGTGTTGGCACAACTGGATCTCCACATGCAAAAGAATGAATTTGGACCCATACTTCACACCATATACAAAAATTAACTCAAAATGGATTAATAACCTAAATAGAGGATCTAAAACTATGAAACTCTCAGAAGAAAACATATGGTTAAAGCTTCAAGACCTTGTTTTTGACAATGGATTCTCAGATATGAAAAACACAAGAAACAGACAATATAGATAAATTAAGACGTCATAAAATCAAGTGTTTTTATGCATCAAAAGACTTTATCAACAAAGTGAGGAGAAAACCTACAAATTGGGAAACGTATATCTGATATGGGTTTAAGATAACGAACATATAAAGAAATCCTACAACTCAACAACAAGGAGACAGAAAATGGGCTAAGGACTTCAAGGGACATTTCTCCAAAGACGATATACAAATGGCCAATAAGCACATGAAAAGATGCCCAGTGTCATAAGTCATTCCAAAAAACCAAACCCGTTGCCGTCAAGGCAATAAACCATGATGAGATATGACTTCACACCCTCTAGGATGGCTATTAGCAGAAGAATGGAAAACAACAAGTGCTGGTGAGCATGTGGAGAAACTGGAATGCTTGTTCATCACTGGTGGGAAAGCAAAATACGGTGCAGCCGCTGTGGAAAACAGTTTGGAGTTCCTCAAATTGTTAAGCACAGAATTACCATATGACCTGGCAATTTCACTCTTAGGTATATACCCCAAAGACTTGAAAGTAGCGGATCAGATACTTGTCCACCAATGTTCACTGCAGCATTTTTCACAATAGCCCAGGGGTGGAAACAACCCAAGTGTCCATCAACACAGGAACAGATAAAAGGTGGTATATACGCACAATGAAATATTATTCAGCCATAAAGACAAATGAAATTCTGATGTGTCCTACTTCGTGGAGGAACCTTGAAAACATAATGCTAAGTGAAATAAGTCGTACATAAAAGGATAAGTATTGTATGATTCCACTTATATGAAATATCTAGTTTAGGAAAATGCATAGAGACAAAAGTTTATTAGTGGTTAGCAGCTAGGGGAGAGGGAGTGATTTGTTTAAGGGGTACTGAGTTTCTGTTTGGAGTGATGAGAAATGCTTGAAAATAGATAGTGCTGATGCCTGCAAAACAAAGTGAATGGAATTAATGTCACCAAATCATACATTTAAAATGGATAAAATGGTAATTTTTTGGTATGTATATTTTTCCACAATAAAATTTGAAAAGTATGTATTTTCAGCTTTCTTGTCTTAAATTCTAATTAAAAGAGAAATCAAATTTATATTCAGGATATGTGTGTTTACTTAGAAACGTTTCTTATTTGTTTCTCTTATGTTAAGTGCTCAACTCTGGAAACGTTACGGAAAAATCAGGATTAATGAGCTTGCATTATATTAAAGTGGGTTCTATGTCTCACACTTAGAGTTACTAGTTGATCTCAATTTAATGAAGTTTTAGGAAGAATAACTAAAATAGTGCCCAATATGCTGAAAGGCCTGTCACATATGTATGTGACACCATTGTGAGCAGTGTGGGTTTAGCTGTTTTGATGGTATTGAGTGTGTCAGGCTAACAAGTCATAACAAATAGAGAGTTTAATGAGACTTTGGGCAAGCAGTTTCTGAGTTACAATAAATCCTGGGTTTAAGAATTATGACTTAACTACAAATTCTTTCTGAAGAAAGTATTTGAGCTCCTGAGAGGTGCTCAAGGTCCAATTAGTTATCTGCAGAAAGTAACGGGAACGTTTTTTCCATAGGTCACTGGAGAGCAGTTTTCAAGTTGCAACGTGTGGAAACGTCCCAAGCCCAATCACTAATTCAGGCTATAATCAGTGACGCTTCTTTGAACTAAGATATATACCATATTTTTACACAAGGTTATTTACAAAAATAATGCACAAATAACAGGAACATGTAAACAAAATTGGTATAGCGGCGCTTAAGAAAATACCTTGCAGGGGAGGGTGCAGTTGGAAAACAAACATAGAAGGTGCGCGTTATTTGTGTAAAAATATGGTATGTGAATGTGTGTGTCAGTGTGACTTGTATTTGTATAGGTCTTTGCACATCCAGGGCTAAGTTTCCCCTGCAATATACAGCTCCCCAGCTCTGTGGGGTAGCAAGTCACAGGCTCCCGAATGTCAACGATCATCCAATTATTCGTCATAGAGCAACTGATGATTGGAGGGTTTAAGTGTGTGGCCTGCCCAGCTTTTCACTTTGGTTAACAGCAGAACCCAGAGGAGCATCAGACAGATTACTGAAATCAGTGGTCATCACCGCTCAGTGCCTCTTTTGGCAAATTACAGCATTTATGCTTTTATTATGATGGGAACCCAAGTATATGAGGATACCCTTAGCTGTTCTGTGATTGACTTAATATTTTCCCAGATTGGTTTAACAGCCTGGAACTTCCTCTGCATAAATGCTGATCATTCACCCCGTTCTCAGAAATACACAGAAGTTAGAACCACAGAGTCTATTTTTATTTTTTGGTGAATCAGTACAAGCAAACTACATCTTACAGGGCAGCACCCTGACATTTGGGCTCAATCTCGTAGCTCTTTCAAAAAGATAACCCATCCCTCAAGGACAAAACTATCCACCACTTAGGTGAACGGCACTTGACGGTTTCACTTGGGAGGGGAAAAGTCGCACACGCAGCCCTATGAAAGGTGCAGGGGAGTCATCTACAAAGCGGTGCCTGCAGGAACTCCAGCCTATTTCTAGCAAGAGTCCCCACAGTGCAGTGATGATGTTGAGGGTACTGAGAGAAGAAACAGCAACGAGGAGGAGGGATATCAAGCACAGGGAGAAATCAAGACAGAAAGGAGGAACTGGCTTACCAAACAGAGCCAAAGGGAAGAGGTGAGATTAGATGCCCAAACATTTATGCATTTTTTAAAAAGATAAGATCCAACTAAATTCCA
The DNA here is from genome assembly GCF_000243295.1 of Trichechus manatus latirostris. Taxonomy (NCBI): domain Eukaryota; kingdom Metazoa; phylum Chordata; class Mammalia; order Sirenia; family Trichechidae; genus Trichechus; species Trichechus manatus. The sequence continues at coordinate 4,727,756 of NW_004444012.1, read as the reverse complement.
ATGACAAAAAAACTTCATGAGAGATTGGAGGTTTTATCCACGGGATGAGACACATTATTCCTCACTGCTGCAAAACAAATACAATAAGGGCAACAGGAGAATTCTGAGCAGACAGATCCTTAAGTGAACTAGGGCACGAAGACCGTGATTGTCGCACCTTTTCACTTTTACACTGCCCAAATTACATTCCGGGTAGGTGGAAAGACATTTAAATGTGCTGTCCTTTACAACTGCTTTAAACAAGTATTGCTTGCTAGACTCTAATTTTTTGTTTTTTTTCCTCAAAGAGCTAAACTTGCCTGGCTAGATGTCCAAGTTCACCACCATCACGACACACACACTCGCTACCACCGATCAGCTACCACTGGTGCTCCTGCCTGTGCTGCCCTCGCCACCTGCCCGTGGCACACCCACTAAATGCCGGGTGCCGTGCCAGGCCCCCCACAAACCTCATCTACAGTCTTTGCTGTAACCCCGTCAGCGTTATTTTTATCCATGTTTTCAAGCAAATTCCAACGTACATTTCCTAAGTGTTCATTACATGTTCGCTTGTATCGGGGCTCGGAGTTTCCAGGTCTGTTTAGCTCCTGAGTCTCTGCCTGTTTAAACAAGCAGCTGTGGTTTCAAGACGCAGTAACTTTAAAACAGCGAACGCTGTGGGGTTTACTAAGCAGAAAAGGTTGCCACCAGCTAACCGGGAGAAAGGTACCATTTAAGATGTTCCCATTTTGACAACTAATTCTTAAATATTGGACCCTTGGTACATAGAAGTTTAAGTTCAGGCTTTTAGGAGAAAATTAGATTAAGTGCAAATTACACAGAGGACCTTACAAAAAAACTTTTAAATGGCACTAAAAAAAAAAAAAAAAAGGTTTCCCCAACCCCAACATGTGTTCTTACACAAATCTGCATGCTCCAATTAATCTGCCTAACTGCTGGTGTGCGGCTGGACCGCCTTAATCATCTCTGTAAGTACAATGTACAATTTGTAGTTTGATTTATAGCAAAAAAAAAAAAAAAAAAAGCACCTAATTTTGGCTCTCCCCATACTGAAGCCTATTTTAGAAAATTAGAATTTAACCATAGCTTTAAACAGTTTTAGAAAGAAAGACGGCATGCTGACGTTGCTGGTATTGTAATACTCTGAGTACCTGAAGAGAGATTTTACAATATTATCCCCATGAATGGTATAAGAGACTCGGATTTTAAAAATTCATCTCCACTTGTCAAACATTATTAGGAAAGGAGGGGAAAACGGAGATTGCTTGGATGATCTGATGCAACGGCGTGTTTTTCCGGTCCATGTCTGGCTGGCGGAATTCCTTTCTTCTCTGGGGCAATAAACAATTGTTTGTACAATGCTATGTTTGGAGCCAGGCAAGTTTTCTCTTCTTTTTTAAGCCCTTGGCTCAAGAGAGCTGTCTTATGGGAAATGGCGATTGTGTTTACTGTTATTTGATGATGAAATGTCATCGGACTAAAATACTTCTGTAATAAATTATTCCATTCAATAAAGCCATCGATAGTTGGGCTGGTTTAAAAATGCAATTTGCATTATAATGCACTGAGAAGTCCCTGATGGAAAAAATCCTTCTGTAGGCACTAGTTCATATCAACACACACACAAATGCACCCGTGTTCTCTCTCTATCCCTCCTGGCTTAAAGAGTTGGTCACAAGTTAAAACATCATAAAAATTCAAAATCTGAAAATGCCATTACCACTTCCCAGCTTAGCAAAGCATCATTTTAAAGCAAGAGCAAAACTGCTGAATTATTACTTAATTTGGAGGGTGATGATTTACTAGGAGTGAGTCAGTAGTATTAACACGTAGTTTTTATCTTTTTCTCCTAAAATGTAAATGGTTGCTATATCATCCTATTTTTGCTGATCTCATGAAATAACTCCTCACCTTTTAGGGGCAGACACATCTCCCTGTAGTTTGAACATTTATAGTGCTGAATTGAATGTCTGTGCTAAATCTCTTATTACTGATTGATTTTCAAAGGAGCGAGAACACGTTGCAGTAGCTTAGAAAGGAGTGGACTCAAGATGCAAAATGGGTACCTACTGTCCCTTTGAATGTGCATGTTCAACTTTGTAGGAAAAGCAGCAGAATGAGAACCTGCAGTTCTGGACTCCGGGTCTGACCCTGACTCGGACTGGCTGTGCGACCCTGGGTGAGTCACAGAGCTTTTCGGGGCCCTTTATCCTCAACTGCAAACGGTAGGGTTGTACCCAATGATCTCTAAGGTCCCTCCTAGCCCTAGTATTTTTCAGTTCTACTGCTGTTCTCGTAGTCACATGCAAATCCGAGTCCTAGTGTGTGGTTTCCAAACAAAAACAAAAAAGAATCTAAAGAAAAGGTGGCTGTGCCGATTCAATAAGATCAACTAGAACTTGCGGTTACGATAACGTATACTAACTAAACCCAATGGAAGATGTGCACCAAATTTGCTAGATAATTCCTCCTCATCCCCATTAAAAATGCTAACCTTGACATATGAGGTAGATGATGAAGCTGTTTGTGTTCCTTGTAACTATTTAACAACATTTACCATCAAGCTAAATCTAGAGGTTTGTGCTCATCGGTGTTATCCTGGGAAGAACGGGCTTCGGGCAGTCCTTGAACTTTCTGAAACTCTATGAACAGTTTTGCATATGTGCAAAACTATCTAGGAAGAAAGTTCTTACCTTTAATATTTAATCTAAAATTTGGAAACCTCAACCTAATCATGATCTAATGCTATTAACTGATGTTGAAACGCTTGTAATCAGAACTGGGTTAGATTCCTAGCTCAGCCACTTACTAGTTCTCTAAACTTCAGAAGGTCTCGGTTCTCTTATCAGTAAAATAGCAATAATTACATCTAATCTATAGGATGGTTATAAGGATTAATCAGAAATACATATGGAATTAATGTATATAAAATCACTAGTCCAGAATCTATCTCCTAAATAAAGTGATTAATAAGCAAAAAATTCCTTTTACTTTTTGTTTTAGCAAATGAGGTTAAACATAACTCTTTAACTTATCTAACTAAATCTTTAAGGTTGTCCACTGCTGATATCAAAGCAGCCTATTGGAGGGAAAATTCCTTCTCAAAAGCTGTAGAGAGAAGCTAGGAGTGGAGATGTGTATCTAAATGTGGTAGCTTGTAAAAGAACCTACCTGTCTAAAAGGATTCTAACTATATTTGTTAATACAATTATACTACATGTGACTGTAGCCACGGTTAAACCAACAGTTTAAAATAATTTAAAAATGTTTTACAGTCTTGGTTTACACAGGTCTCATTCCAAGTAGGTTTCCCAACTCATCTTGGTGAGAGAATGAGTTTTTCCAATCCAAGTGTCTGCTGGCATGGAAGTCACTGAGACTTAACGAGAAGGCTACGTGAGATGGTTTCTGAGGTCCCTTCTGGATCGAAGACTCTACCATTATTTTCTCTCGAGTGGAGAAAAGGAAAATCCCTTTAAAATGACACTAGAATCTACTCAAGTATCTAAAGCGTTTCAAGTCCAAAACTGGCACACAGGTCTTCAACCACCATGTGATGGATTGCTTCAGTGGTGACATTCCAGTGTCCAGGAAATTGGGATGTGCGCCTCCCCCATCTGGAATCATTCTAAGTACGAACTGTGAGAGTTCTGGATCAGTAAACAGAAACGTTGTTTGCACTTTCAAAGAAGGGGAGAGGAGCGTGCTGTGGAGTCTTAGTACGATCACCAAATACACGTGACTGACCACCACATACCACGCAGGAAAGCAGTCTTTCTTTTAGCAGACCACCTTCAGACAACTACATTCAAACCAGCTGGCGGACTTGCCTTCTGGGGGGCTTCTTAAACCTATATAGCATCCCTCCCCCAAGGAGCCCTACTGACACAATGGTCAAGCACTCGGCTGCAAACCGAAGGGTTGGGGGTTCGAACCCACTAGTGGCTCTGAGGGAGAAAAGACGTGGTGTTCTGCTTCTGTAAAGATTACAGCCTAGAAAACCCTATGGGGCAGTCCTACTCTGTCATATAGGGTCACTATGAGTCAGAATCAACTTGACGGCACACAACAACAACATATCCTTTCCCCCTCCAAATTCTTTGGAAAAGAGATTGTAAATTTGGAGTCTGTTGGACCCTGAGGACCAGAGAAGACCGATAACCTGGACAGCTAGTAAGTGGAAGTGCTAAGATTTGGACTCAGGTCTAACAGACTCCAGAATTACTGGTTCTTTCCATCACACTAGTGGTTCCCAAAACACCAAGGGAGAAGCTACGCTAGGCAGTTACGTAAGCATCAGCTGGGGAGCTTGATAAAATGCACATTCCTTGGTTTCAGTCCCAGAGATTCTGATTCATTGGGTCTGGGGGATGTCAAGGAATCTGTATTTTAAATAAGTGCCTCCACTTAATTCCGGTGTGCAGCCAGGCTTGGGAACCACTTAGCTCTCCCGTGGGGCTGCAGTCTTCAGGAAGGGCTTTCTATGGGGACTGAGATCTGAACACTGAAGAAAAAAACGGGACTTAGGTACAAGGTGGGTTGTGAGATCCTCTTCGATGAAGGAGACGAGCATGTTTATAAGAGAATAAGACAACCACCCCAGCTAGAACAGAAGGTCAGTGTAGGCGAGTAGGAGGTAGACTGGACATGCATCTAAAAATCAGATGGCAAATAGGTTCATCCCTCGAACTCTAATTTATCGATAACAATTTCCTTGAAGCCTTGTGTTGAGAAGGCTTCTGAGGCAGGGAGTGGTGGAATTCAGTCCATATGGCAGACATGCCAAACTGAAATACAGAACTTCATTTTAAAATGACAACATATGGTGTATTTTATAGTCCATTAGACTGGCTTTGTGTAAACGAACGTTTAAGATAAAAATAAGACAAATAGTAAAATTTAATTATTCCCCCCAAATTTTACTTGGCGCTTACAAATGTTTTTAATTATAGCTTCATGACTTCTACCTGAATTCCTCAAGTGCAAACGCTTTCTTTTAAAATTTATTTTCATCATATCTTCAGTGCAATGCAAAAAAGGAATCTTAAATATTTATTTCAGCATTTTATATTTTTATTGGTTTTGTAAACCACTGAAATGGCAGAGTGTACTTAGAATGAGTTGATTCCATATGCAGTAAATCAGCTGGAGGATGGACTACACTGTACACCATTTACAAAGTGAATCACTATAGCTGAAAATATAACCTCCTCCCCTCCCACCCCTAAAACCTGCCAACACCCAAACAACGACATAATCGCATGCTGGAGAGATGTGTACTAAATCCCAAGATAAATACATACATATTAAACTGGAAAACCTCAGGCGTTATTGATTAATGCTAAGAAACATTTCACAATCACATCCCATAGATACTGGTTCTTCGGGAGAAGTGTTAAGGAAAGGGATAAAACCATCGCTGAGGATATGAATGAAAAAAGGAGCCTTATTAAAACATTTTAAAGACAAAACAGACGGACAAGTTGATAGCAGAGGGTAAAAAGAAGCCACAGAAAGGAGTTTCAGACTCCACGAAACACTGCAGAAACACAGCGCTCCCACCCCTCACCATTTCCTTGGGCTGCCTTTCACACTGGACTTTCTCATCCCTTCCCTGCCTTCCTGTCTCCACCAATCCAAGAAGCTACCAGGGCCAGAAACTTCAGAACTCCCTAACAGCAGTGGGTGGGAGGGAGGCAGGGGAAGGCAGATTGTGACAAAGCTGAAAACCCTACACGTTTATGATGTCTAAGTGAATCCTGTGGTAACTTGGTATTTGGTATTCAAGATCCCTCTACCTGGGCCTAAAACACTGTAAAATTAGGCAGGACCTAGAAGGGATCATCCAAGCATTTCAAAGGTCTCCAATTCCAATGCTGATTTGCCCAGGCAATTAGCTGGGTCATTAGCTGTACCTTCCAATCACCTTAAAAAAACCTTTAGACATACTCGATGTCCAGTACCGAGCCTGATGCACAGTAGGTGTGCAATCAGTGTTTGCTAAATGTGGATGAGGTGTCTGAAAGGATGGTTCGGTGTGGTCCTGACAGCCAGAAAGCTGGCAACTGTTCAAGCAGGTTTCGCGGGCGGGGTGGGGGAAGGAATGGGCCATTATTTTCATATTTAAAAATCAAAAAGATAGCTCAAAAAGGGTTACCTGAAGTAAAGAAGTGAGTTTGGTAGGTTGTGAGGGGTAGGGATTTGCTGAGAAAATTATAAAAATCGTCTGAAAATGCATACAGTATTTTTCTTTTTTTCTTTTACTTATTTTGGCCACAATTACAAAAATATTTTCATCCTATTCATACTTAGGGTTCAGTAAATGTTACTGATTGACTTGTGAAACACATATTCAGTAAATTAAACTCCATAAAAATGTGTCTATCAATAACAATCAAGACAATGATGATCCCTACTGATACATTTTTCTGATAACTATCAAATTCACACTAACCTATAAAATGATACAACCTAAAAACTGCTGATGGCATAAAAAAACAGGGAAACAAAAAGATAAAAATAGCAATCTATGTAGCAGTTTTTGAAATTTAAAGTTTAAAAATGTAACGGGAAATAAAAAATTATTTCTTTATGAAAGTGAACGGGGAAAAAACCTCATCATGCTTTACAAAAGTTCTAAGGCTCGACAAGAAGAAAAGGCTGTAAGATTTAGAATTCATTTAAACAAGGAAAAAAATGAGATCACTATGTTGGGGTGACTCGCAACCACTTATAATAAAATAAAAAATTAGCTCATTTTATCTTTCTTTTATATAGGGAAAGAATTATTTCTCCTGAAGTCTCTTCCCTGCCTCTCCACCCTTTGAAGCTGAATTTTGGGCTGAAATTCTATAAATGTCACATGAAACGAGTTTACTCAACTGAACAAGCACACTGCAGAAACAATGTAATGACAAAAACAATCCTTTTAACATGAAGAGTAATTTTATCTTGAAGGCTACAGTGTGTGCATGATTTAAAAAGAAAAATATTGTTTAGTTACATAAGACCTTGTATTTGCATAGGACACGGACTCTGATGCAGAAGAATTTGGAAAGTTAGTTCTAAGAGGGTGGGAACTTTTAATTCCCAGTGCCTAAAACAACGTAGACACTCAATGAGGAGCTAGCAAGGGAATGAATGAACAAGGAGGCGTGAGAGTCCTTTCTAGTAGACTGGGACCTTTCCCGCCCTGGGCCCCACTGCCACCACTGTTGCCCAAAGAATCCCACAAAGATCCTGGGGGACATGGATGCCGCTGGCAAGCCCTAAATCTGTGAGGAAGACCCAGTATCAAAAACATCAAAGGCTCCCAGGAGAATGTGAATCGGATGAACTTGAAAAACCTATTCTAAATTCTATTACTCACCCTTGTTTGCTACAAGCTTAGTGGTAATGTTGCAGATAAGTAAACAGTGCATTCTGAAGAAATGAGATAATGTTTCAAAGTCATATTTAAGTTAAATACTTGGGGGGAATAAAAAGAAGTCAAATTTCTAAAAGTAATTCAGTTACTTCTTCCACATAGGGATTTTCATGATATTAATCTATTAATTCATCTATTAATCAATTGATAGAGAAGCCATAATCTACTAAAGCTAAATGATGAATACATCAGGTAAATTAGCAAATCTAGGTAGAAACCAAAGGAAAACATTAAAGTCCTATAAGAAAATGAAAATGATACAAAATTATAAAGTCGTTTTCTATAAATGTAAAAATAGCAAACTTACACATTTGGAAAACACATACAGTTATTTCCAGGGTATATCTTACACACTGTTGCCAAGTAAACCTAGTAGGAGGTGAAATTAGGACAAGCTGCATGCTCTATGCCATTGTTACTGGTCCAGGACACATTCACCTTTTTGTTTTAGAATACAGATATATTAGAACTCTTGAGTTGAAAGGTTAAGTGTACTCTCTGTGTAGTTGATAAATGCAGGCCTAATCTAATCAAGGGCCGTCGTAGGCAGCACTGCCCTGACCCCGGCTTCGCGTTTCCACGAGGGTAAGATCTAACCAAGATGTAGGCTTCTAGGCCTTTGACCTGCTGGAGACCTTGTCCATGCCAGCCAAGAGTTCTGGTTAACAGCCGGGGAACTCACCTTTCAAATCAATACCATGTGCACTGCGCTAATACAACCCACAGCTTTGAAATTAAAACGCAACATGACCGAGTGCTTCGGGATATTTTAACAACTGAGAGAAAGATGATGGCTAGATAAAACTGGGTTTTTGAGTCACTTTTGCTCATTCATGTTTCTCCCCGTTTCTTTGGACTAGACAAATTTAATTTTATTGTATTTCTTAAGAATTTGCTAGAAAAACAAAAGTTCGGTAAGTTGTTTCATGGTTGATTGATCTTGGGGAAATGGGGATGTTGTAAGGTTTCTCTGTGACATGTGTCACGTATTAGATAGTTAGCTTTTTCTGCTTCCAACTGAGCCAAACCAAATTAATTAGAAAGCGGTTTGAATTACAAGCTAAATACAATGAAAAGTAATAAAAACAGAAAATGACATTAGGTCATCAATAATATTCCTGAGGTAATTCGGCATTGATTTTTCTTGCTTTCTATGATAAAGAGCTTTACAAGTTGTCACGCTGACAGTTTAACACCCAGATGTTACAGCGGTAACAACTGCAGGTGTCAAGAACACAAATTTAATAATGGGACGAATTTATTTATTTACTTTTTGGTTCTCACTTTTTCCTGGAAATCAGTGCTGGGGTTTAAGATGACCTGACTTACCACGTATCTAAGGGAGTCTACCAGTCACACCTTTCTTGTAAGATTCAAGCATGTAACTATTTTATCAACAAAATATAGCTCACAACAGATATGAAAGATTCAGACAAAATTAAAAACAAAACAAAAAACAATCCAGGATAATTTTTTCTTTTTTAATAAGGAAAAAATATGGATTATGACAATCTTTACAAAGAAGTCCTCTTTCTCATTCAAACTTTTTTTTTTTCCCTAAGTGAAAAGTCACTGGTTCAATTTATTTAGAAATTTTTAAAGTCCATGAAAACCAACGTTTTAACTACTTTTACAACTTTCATGTAGGAAAAACCAGCAGTGCAAGGATCTCTGCTTCAAAGATCCAAACTCATCAGTTGGGGGAAGAACAGAGAGAAGGTATAGGATTTATTTTATTTAGATGGATTTCCAGTTTGCTAACCCTTGGTGGCTCAGTGGTTAAGAGCTACGGCTGCTAACCAAAAGGTCGGCAGGTCGAATCCACCAGCCGCTCCTTGGAAGCCCTATGGGGCAGTTCTACTCTGTTCTATGGGGTTGAATTGGAATCGACTTGATGGCAACAGGATTTTTTTTAACCCTTGGAAAGTATGGGAGGAAGACTGGTGGCCCTTCACCTTAGTTGAGATCCTGTGTCTCCAGTTATCCAATGGACTGTGATTGTGATACCCCCTACCCACATACACACACCTGTCAGTTGCTGGCAGGGGCCTGGGGTGTGGGAAGGTAACCCTGAACCCAGGCCACTGAAAGGACTCTTCTGGTTTCCAGTCCTGCCCAGTAGCCATGTGCTCTCCTGCGGAACCACAGTAAGAGAGCCGTTCTCAATTCAACCTCAGGGGGGGACGTTCCATACCAGAGTGTGCTTTCGGCATACAGGAAGCTACTCTCTGAGATGCCAAGGACTGGAGACTGTGCCAAGTGGTACAACCACTAGTCAGAGTTCCTAAATAGCCACCACGAGATTCCCTGAGAACAGCAGCTGAGATTCCAGGAGCACCTTACACACTTTAAGGTTGTTTTCCCTGGTCCAACAGGCTGAAAGGCTTAACTGCTGTGCGGATTTTAATACCATACCGTTTATCACACCCTTCTGACACACAACGTCTTTAGAAGGGAAAGTCTAAGCTTCTGGGCACAGCTTAATAGATTCTTTAGGATCTTGCTTCTCAGAAGTGTCCCTTCCCACCACTTTCTCATTATCTCCCACCCCCCCAAACACTGAGACCCAGCCACAGAGGATCTGATGCAGTCCTCTGAAGGCGCTACCTTCTCGGACACTTCACGCTTTGTTGTTTCGTTTTACATGCCCTTTATTCTGTCCGGAATCAGCTCCCCCCATTTGTGTCCACTTAGCCTTACCCAGGCTTCAAGTTTGAGTCCTGTGATCTTCTCTGAGTAGCCTCAGAATGTCCCGGCCACTTACGTCAGGAGGAGAAGACCCTGTATCCCAGATGTTCTAAGTTAATGTGCTATACAATATGGTAGCTACTGGCCATGTGCTATTAAAGTCAACATTAAGAATTCAGGTTCTTAGCTACATTAGCCACATTCCAAGTGTTCAACAGCCACATGTGGCTAGTGATTACCTTACTGGACAGTGAGACATAAACCATTTCCACCACTGTAGAATGTCCTCTGGACAGTGTTGGTCTAGAGAATAAGGGGTTGATGGACTGCCCCATCCACCATGGGACCAATAGCCCTAGATCCTGAAAATCCCTTGGAGCCAAGCGCCATCGGGGAGGGCAGAGAGAAGCCTCAGTTCTGAGTCTTTGCCTGAGTTCAGGCCTCTATGGTTCTTAGGGTGAGGGAAGCTTAAGGAATGCTTATCAAACACCAAAAGCTCACCTAGGATATTTTTTTTTGTCTGAATCCTGAGAAGAGCAGAAAGAGTGAGTGGCTTCTTGACTCTAAGCGTCTGCCTGAACACTAGCAGATGAAATATGCGTGTAATTACAATGCAGGAGAGGGCATGCAAGGATAAACCAACATTATTATTACCACAGTGCTAACACCATTGGTTCCTTCACAATACTACAACATTTTCGGCAACATCAGTTTTTCTTTCCTACCTTACGAATCAATCCACTCTTTCAAACAATGTCTTCAACTAACTTCCTCTTAGAACACAATCCTTTTTGGAATTTGGAGACAGATATCAACAGAGCATGGTGCTCCCAGAATTAAGGGAAAAGACTGGATAAAGGCCACCCTCTGAGAGTGAAACTAGAGAAAGACGCCTCTATTTCCTCAGCACGGGGTTTATGGAGTGTCTCGCCACGCCAGGTTCAGGGCCAGGCACAGGGATGCGATGGTGGGAAAGATGGAGTTGGTTCCTGCTGAGATGAATGTCAGCACTTGTTAGCATAATCCAAACCAAGAGATTGTACAGTCTGCTTTAAAATATGTGTTGGCAAAAGGGTAACTGTTAATACAGAATCTAGGAAAGGAGGAGACAAAGAGGGTCCCCAATTTCGCCCCAGAAAGAAAGAGCTTCCAGTTTGTTTCGAAATGCCTGTCAGAAACGTTAATGCACAGGACTGCTGGATTTAGGCAGTGGCTGTGAGTCTGGCTTGTGTGAGTCTATCCCCTTTAACCTGCTCAGTTCTTGTGAATGGATAGAAGAGAAGGCGGGCCACAGAGACCTCGCCGAGGCCCTGCTAGCTGACACTCTGCTGTAAGCCCCGGCCAGCCTCCCTCCAGAGCCGTGGTTCCCAGCCCTGCCTGTGCACCGGAATCAGCTGGGACACTGCAAAAATCGATGCCCAGGTCCCACCCTAGTCCACATAAGTCAGGATCTCTGAGGGTGAGATCCAGATATCTCTGTGTGTGTATTATTATTTTATGTTTTCAACTGAGATATAAAACATACACAATAAGGAATATGTTCTTGTGCACCGTTGAGTCGATTCTGACTCATAGCGACCCTACAGGAGAGAGTAGAACTGCCCCATAGGGTTTCCGAGGCTGAAATATTTATAGAAGCAGATTGTCAGCGCTCTTCTCCCACGGAGCAGCTGGTGGGTTTGAACCACTGATCTTTCAGTTAGCAGCTGAGCGCTTAACCATTGTGCCACCAGGGCTCCTTATAAGGAATACGAAATGCAAAAATCTTACGTGTACAGCAAGATGAATTTTTACATCTAACCATGTAACCACCAGCCAGAACAAGAAACAGAATACCCCAGATGTTCTGACATCCCTTCCTTGCCCACACGGCTGCCCTCCCCGGAGGGAACCTCTATCAACGTCCATCACCGTCGATTTGTCTCAGGCATCAGTGTTTACTAATGCTGCTTCTTGAACTGGCTGCTCATTGGAATCTCCTGGTGCCTGGGTCCCATCCCCAAAGATGTTGATTTAAATGAGCTTGGGCTATGGCTGGGCATCAGCCCAGGTGATTCCAATGAGCAGCAGATTGAGAACCGCCGCCCCAGTGACTAGAACATTCTTAACTGGGACAGGTATAGTTCCTGTAGGCCAAATACTTAAATACAAAACTATCGAACATAATCAGAAAGAGGTTGTCGTTCCCAGGAAGTTAAGACTGAATTATCACTGAGTATATTCTTCAAAAGGAAACCCTGGTGGTGCAGTGGTTAAGTGCTATGGCTGCTAACCAAAAGGTCAGCAGTTCAAATCCACCAGGAGATCCTTGGAAACTCTATGGGGCAGTTCTACTCTGTCCTATAGGGTGGCTATGAGTTGGAATCGACTCGACGGCAACGGGTTTGGTTTTTGTTTTTTAATAATCTCTTTGTCCCACTGGCTTCTCCCATCCACCCTATTAAACCCACTGCAGTGCAGAAATCTAGCATTCCTTCTCCGCCTTCTTTCCTCCCTCCCCACCTTCCTTCCCTTCTTCCTTTATTTCGGGTCAAGCCACAGTGGCTACTAGAGACATTAGAAGCAGCTAAGTTCCATCTATTTCCTATTTTTCTCCCTTCCTTCTGACTTTTCCAGAAAAAAATGTTTTTAAGGATATATAAAGGAGAGGGAGAACTAGAAAAGGAAAACACAGCCGGCCAAGCAGGAAAGAGATGGACAGCTTGCAGGGGGAAAAAGAAGATCAAGGAAAACGTGATCGGAGAGAAAAAAGAAAACCTCTCGCTGTCTATGTTCACCTTACACGGGCCCCGTAGGACAAAAAGTGCTTTAAAACAATCGCTGGGGCAAGAGAGGCACCCTGGTGCATCAGCTGATGGAAACATTATTTATCCCATAGTTTCTGAAGCCTCACAGCAAGGACACCTTCCCAGGGCTCTCTGTGTTCTCGGGAGCGGCCACAGCATTGTGGGTGAGGGCCAGGTTCCTCACTCCCACTGCTGGCCCCTCCACTCAACAGGCGTGGCCTTGAGGAAGGTACTTAATGTACCTTTATAGCCTCACATTTCACCTTCAGTAAAATGGAGATAAGAGCACCTGCCTAATGAGGCCATAAATATAATGTGCTTAATTGAACACACGCTCAACCTTAGCTACGCTTTTGAGGGTAGCGTGGGGCTTCTCATGTCTTCTCTCTTGTGCCATCACCAGAAGGCTCAGGACGATCCCTCACTAAGCACTATGAACACGCTCTCTTCTCTCTCCTCCAGCCTTTGTCAGCAGTTCTCACAGTAAGTCTTAGGCCAGTTCTCTCTAACTTCCTCTAAGCAGACCCAAAACAGAAAGGCAACCCGGGAAGTTAGAGGTGCACGGCTGGGTTTAAAGGTCTTCCCTGGAAACTTGGTTTCAGAATCTAGCTCCCTTCCCCCTGGCTCCCACAGATGCCTTTATTCTTCTTCTCTTTTCCCTTCGCTTCACACCTCCCAAGACAAAGCCTGGGTTCTGCTTCATCTGTCGTCCCTGCAGAGACCCAGAGCCCGGCCACCTCTTCCGCGGGAGTCAGCAGGACAGCAGCTCCAGCTCACCTACCACTCTGACCACTGGTTATAAACCAAACCCACTGCCGTGGAGTCGATTCTGACTCATAGCAACCCTACAGGACAGAGTAGAACTGCCCCATTGGGTTTCCACCACTGTAAATCTTTATCGAAGCAGACTGTCACATCTTTCTCCAATGGAGCAGCTGGTAGGTTTCAACTGCCAACCTCTAGGTTAGCAGCCAAGGGCTTAACCACTGTACCACCACTGGCTATAACACAACCACATCTGCTGGGTCGATTCTGACTCGTAATGACCCTACAGGACAAAGCAGAACTGCCCCACAGAGTTTCCAAGGAGCGGCTGGTAGATTCGAACTGCTGACCTTTTTGGTTAGCACTCTGAGCTCTTAACCACTGCACCACCAGGGCTCCAACACTAGCTGTCGTCACTGACAAACATTCTAGTTGCCGTTTCCAGCAAACCTATCTGCCATGCATGCATGAGGAACTGGGGCTGCAGCAGTCTGATGCCCCTCAGAGAGGGCTTCTCAAGTGGAACTTCTCTTTTGTTAGTCCCAGAGGGGCTGGCCAGAGGCAAGAAGTTGGAGGGGACAGCTATATTCAGGAATGGGGAGATGACGCTCGTAGCTAGTCCATCTCATTTTTTCCCCAAATAATTTGGAAAGGAGGCCTGATGGGTGGAAGGATCTGCCTGTGTACCAAGTGTTGTCACATGAGAGATATTTGAGATTATTTATCCCAACTCTTGCATTCACCAAATTAATTAAGACAATGAGCCTCAGAGAAAAGGTCGTTTACAGAAACAGCTAATCACTGCAAGGGCTTGGACCATGAGCAGGCCTTTCAATGCAGCAACCCATGACTTCTTCCATCATGCCTCAAGGCCTTTCACTGCTTAGGAGCGGGTGGGAGTAACAAGATTTAAGAATCACGTCTCCTTTATTGAGAAATGAATAATGTTCACCCGAGGCCAACAGCCTCTTGCCTTCCTTCTGGCTAACCATGAAACCCTAAACCTCTGGATGCCGGGCTCATGGGGGCAGCAAGGGCAGGTGACAGGAGCCAGGCTGCAGACTCGTACTTGTGATGAACCCAAGACACAAGGTTACAGATGGCCTCTTCATGAGGTGGTTTCATATGAAGACACTTGAATGATGACTTCAGTTTCTTAGACCTTCCAAATTCCTACTAATTACCATTTGAAATGAGGGACTCGCTCCTTGGTGTAAGGTAAGTTAGAACCACCTATGTGATCAGCGGAAACTCTGGTGGTGTAGTGGTGAAGAGCTATAGCTGCTAACCACAAGGTCGGCAGTTCAAATCCACCAGGCACTCCTTGGAAACTCAATGGGGCAGCTCTACTCTGTCTTATAGGGTCGCTATGAGTTGGAATTGACTCCACGGCAACTGTGGGTTTTTTTATTTGATCAACCTCCTCTACATATTACTGTCTATATCACCTCTTGCAGCCATACATTTGAATTCCAGATTCTCTGCGACTCACAAAAGGCTAAAACCTAATAACAAAGGGCCCGTGGAGAAGGTATTTCAGGATGTCACAGTCCTTGTTGCTGGACTGAACGAAAGGGAAGCTGTGACAGGTGAAGGTCCAACTACTTGTGTGAAACTTTCCAGGTGGCTTTGCTCCAGGGACCCGAACAGGTGGGAACACAAAGCCGGCCTGCTTCTCTGTTTGCAAAGTGACGAACACATTCATAAACGCTTAATAAACATTCGGCTGGAGCAACTCTCTTCAAACAGTTCTTTCACAGCCAGAATTCAGCAGACTTGAAACTAGTGGGTGACCGACCATAAGGCCATGTCCCTAAAAAGGGATAGGTGGCAAATTGTGGTGATGCTAGAATCCAATCCTCACCCAAGGGTCTGAATTACTAATCTTCCTTATGCTCAGGTGCGACTCACAAGCCCAATATTACATTGACATTACACCAGGAAGAGAGAACAAACTATGAAGATTTTATATCAAACAAACTGCTAAATTGTAACACATTTGGAAGAAACCTTATCCAAGATTCCAGAGAGACTTAGTCTTAAAAATACACATCCATCTTCAAATCCCATATTATGGGAAAAAGAAAAAGAAATACAGAATTTCAAATTCCCTATAAACAATCAAGTAAAAACAATGTTAGATGAATTGAACCATCATTACATTTGACCTTGTATGGCCCCCGAAGATACGGGAAGAAATATTGACTGCAGATTTAGAAGTCCTGAGTTCACGTTCTGGCCTTGACCTGTCTTGATAGAAATCTAGTTTTCTCCCACATCTCACCTACTGTATTGGTTAGAACTAGGTTCTGCTGCAAGTGTTGGAAAAACGGTAAAAGTGGTACTTAAACAAGATAGAAACTTATTTCTCTCTTATGTAAATAAAGCTCAAAGCAGGGCAATCCTAGGCTGATGATGACCTTTCAATCACCAGGGACCCAGACTCCTTCTACCTTATTGCTTTCCAATCTTCAACATATAATTTCCTCTCATGGTCCAAGAGGGCCACCACAGTGCCAGCCATCAAGTCTAAATTCCTGCCATTAGAAGGGAGGACGTGACAAAGAAAGGCATGACTCCCTTCTTTAAGGGCACTTCTCAAAAGGTACACAGCCCACAACTTCTTATATTCCATTGGCCAGAAATTAGCCACACGGTACATCATGCTGCAAGAGGAGCTGGGAAACGTGCTTTTTATTTTGGGCAATTATATACCCAATCAAAATCAGGGATTGATTTATAAAAGTAAGAAGGGGAGGACAGATAGTAGGGGACAGCTAGCAGTTTTGGCACAGATATCTAAGGTGTTGAGCTAGATTTAATGAGGGTGAACATTTCAAAGGAAAACCGTGTTCTGGATGCCGGTGGAGGCATCCCTCAGGTGGGGATGTGAATGGGGAGTGCATAAACACTTGAAAATTCTACTTAACATAATGTATAGGAATGTGTAAGTTTTACAGCACAACACATTACCTTCTCTTTCCTGTTAAAAACCTGTAAGAGTGGAATCAAGCTCTGAAGACGAGATGTCAGAAAACATGTACAGCTACCTTTGTTTATGTTTGTTTATGGTACTAGACAACTGGGTAAACGAGTCTTTTGGCATCCTAAACACAGTTGTTTTAATTGAATACTAAAAGGAAAAAGCAGAATCATCACTAACAGTCATGTCATGGTGCAGAAAATACAGGTGCCACAGCTTTCTGCACTTATAACAGAGCAGACTTCACAGTGACAAGTACAGAAAGAAAATAAAAATGGTATCTGAGGCTGAGTCCACAAGGGACTTCTGGACTGGTGTGTTGGCTTTGCTAAGTGATCACTTCAGGCAAACCAGCACACAGAATGGTCATGTCACTGTCTACATTCAGACCAACTGATTTTCACCCCACCTCCCATCGTTCCTTTATAAGTCTGGGTAGACTGGTTGAAAGAGTTCCCGGGTGATGCAGTTAATGTGCTTGGCTGCTAACCAAAAGGTTGGAGGTTCAAGTCTACCCAGAGATGCCTCAGAAGAAAGGCCTGGTAATCCACTTCTGAAAAATCAGCCCCTGAAAACTATATGGAGCACAGTTCTACTCCGACACATATGGGGTTGCCGTGAGCCGGAGTCGACTTGAGGGCAACTGGTTAGACTTGTTGATGAACTGGGATGATTTCCTGAACTTGTGGGTGGTTTTGGTGCACATACAGAGAAATGGACACTGAGAATCAGCAGACTTACATAGACATTCACCCTGACTCCATAACTACACACAGACCTTGCTGTCACTTCCCTCCAGCTTCTGTTTACTACCTAGAAGCCACAGCTGCTGTAAGGAATATCTAAGTTAAACAAACAAACAAAAAAATAAACAACATTGTTGTCTAGTCGATTCCGACTCATAACGATCCTATAGGACAATGTAGAACTGCCCCATAGACCTTCCAAGGAGTGGCTGGTGGATTCGAACTGCTGACCCTTTGGTTAGCAGCCAAGCTCTTAACCACTGCACCACCAGGGCTCTAAGTAAGGGCTAACCTAATTCCTGGTGGAGCTAGACGCCAATTCTTTGCCTGCAGCTGAGCTGATCTTTACACAGGTAGGAGGGACCTCCAGCAAGCCTTGATGCCTCCCCCCACCACAAGATCCCTAAACCTAATGGGGAAAGAAAAGGAGGATCCTCAGCCAGAAGGGGAATTAAGAGTATGGTTTCTCACCATCATATGGAGGGCACAGAGCAAGCTGATGGCAGAGAAGAGGGGATGTGGAAGTAAGGGTCTCCAGAGAAACTAGATTCTGTGTCATCCAGTCAGAGGAGGCCTTAAATGCTCATCAGGTGCAAGCAAAACAGCACAGCTATCCTAGAGAGCCTTCTTTCATTATGAAGCTAACTAGGTGTAATCTTGACTCTTATCAAGTGGAGCCAACTATTATGGGGCCTGGAGCCTAAGCAAAAGTAATCTACAAATCATTTAGGTAAACACTGCTGTCTTAAATCCAGACGGAACAGCCAGTTTTATAAGTAAATCTTACAGGCTTTAACTACTTTAGAGGACATTCCGGTGGCCAGAGAAGATCTTGTTATTGCCAGTGACTGAGGGGATCACTGGCTCAGGAAGAAGCTTTTTTTCAGGAATCCCTTACCAAGAAAGTGCCTGCTTATAAACACAAGAAAAAGTCGTGAGTTTAAGGAACAGGAGAGTTCAGCAAGGCAGGAAAAAAAAGCAGCAGTGAAAACACATTAACAGTTTAGGGGTAATGGTGTTATCCCAAGGGCGAGGTCCCTGAGTGATGTAGAGGGTTAACGTGGTTGGAGGTTAACTGCAAGTTTGAAAGTTTGAGTCCACCCAGGGGTGTCTTGGAAGAAAGGCCTGGTGATCTTCAGAAAAATCAGCCATTGAAAACTCCTATGGAGCACAGTTGTACTCTGACACACATGGGGTCACCCCGAGTTGGAACTGACAGCAACAGGCTGGTTTTGGTTATCTCAAGGACAGCCTTTCTGCCAAGTGTAGCTTGCCCAGTGGACCCCAGTGGACCCTCAGCTTCCAAATCCTTCCACCTGAAGGCTCTGAATGTTTCTGGTTTCAAGAGAACATGCACATTCTGGCTGCAGATGATGTCTATGGCCAGCTTGTGAGGCTGACACCATTTATAAAACCATTTCAGTGTAAAAGGAACTCCACATTCACAACTTCTATCTGATCCGTAACATTTATTAGTGCCACTCATTTGCGATTGGTGGCAACCCCTATTTTATTCACCTCCCCTTTCCAAATGAAAATAACAGGCCTCTTCAATAAACTGTCACAAAATCTTACCTATCCAGCATGCAGAAGGAAGAGCTAATAGCGTATAAAATTCCTCGGACTTCATCCTCTAGACGTAAACAGCAAAGGGAACTGGCCTCAGAACATGCAGAGCTGGCTGCCTGAAAGCAGGACTGGCATGAGAGGTGATGAGGCGCTGTCGTTACAGCGGCACGAAGGGGGTGAGGCTGCCCACAAGGGCGGCTTCCAGTGGCAGGTGCAGCGTGATGTAGGGAAACTTCCTTCCCTGACTCCTGACAGAGCCTCCTTGAAGTAGAGTCATGAAAGCATTTCCCCTGATCTCCTCTCTCTTCTGGCTTGTGGCAGCAAAGAAGAAAGACCGTCTCATCTGCTGGCTGATGAGAACTTGGCTAGCTGTACACTGCCACCAGATCACTGGCAGGAAAAATGATAAATGCCCTAAAGCAAGCCCTGGGATGCTATATGTAAATCTCAGGTGAGAAGGGCCAATGCGGGCTGACAACAGGAAGCCAGCTACTAGCAACGAAAGCAATTATAAGCCCGACCAGAACAATCTATAACAACAGCTGTAACAAAGATACCCAGAGAGAGGGCAGGAGACCCCTTGGAACAATCCCAAATACCTAAGGTCCTGATAGGAGAGAAGCGTGACCCATTCCAAAGCTCAAGGGCCAGAGAGACCTGGAATTATAAATGTGGCTGAAGGAACGACCCAACGCACCTTTGTAAGCGCCTTAACTCAGGTGAAGGCATAGCTTTTAACTGATGGCAAGGAGTCACAAAGAAAGATGCAAGCACACTGACTAGAAAAAGGGGACGGAAAGAAGCTCTTGGAAAATGAGAGCATTGAACACTACCTAAAAAGTAATTACATCTAATTCTGGCAAGGGTGCTGCAAAATGGGTGTGCTTATACAACACTTGTGGAAGAAGAAATTGCTAGAACCTTTTGGAGACAGTTTGGCAACAGGTATCAACAGACCTAATACTTTGTGGTCCCTCTGACTTGAGAGCTCTAGCATGTGGATATTATCCCAAAGAAATATTTAGGGATGTGCAAAATGATTTAATGATGGGATAGTACCAACAACAACAACTAGCATTTATTGGGTGTTTATTATTCCTTCGTAGAAGGAAAGGCCTGTTCTGCATGCCTATGGAGGCCTCAGGTAGGGATGGGGGTGAAGAATGAATGAACACTTCCAGATTCTACATAAGAGATAAATGCATACATTTTACAGGGCAACCCCATTACCTTTTCTTTCTTGTAAAATACCTTTAGAGCAGAATCAAAGCTCTGAGGACTAGATGGTAGAAAACAAATGCATACGCACACACTATTTTGTTTAAGTTTGTTTATATGTTACTAGACAACAGGATAAATGAGTCTTTTGGCATCATAAAATTAGTTCTTTTAATTGAATGTTAAAAGGAAAAAGAATTATTACTAAAAGTCACATCATGGTGCAGAAAATATAGGTGTCACAGCTTTCTGCATTTATAACAGAGCAGACTTCACAGTGACAAATAAGGACAGAAAATAAAAATGTTTACTCAGGCTATTGTGCTTTATATACCTTTATTTAGTCATGAGGATGTTCATCACAGTGCTGTTTAGGTAAGTTAGAAAAAGCTAGGGACCTCCAAAATACCCACTACAAGTGAATGGTTAAATAAACTCTACTATCTCCATAGTCCATCAGGGAGCCAAGATAAAGGGTAATGTAGCTATATTTAGGGACATGGAAAACAATCTCAATATCTTCTAAGGCGAAGAAAACACGAGTACACAATAGTATATACAGTAGAATCCCATTTTTGTTTAAGAAAATGTTAATAGTGATAATATGTATGAATTGAGATGATGATGGCTTTTATGTTCTTTTGATGTGTAGCTTTTATGTTCTTAGAATTAAACATGCATTATTACAAAAAGAGAAGCACAATTTATTTTAAATGATGGGTATTTTTATAGAAACATAAATCTCTTCCACAAGGTGGGAAAGTATATTTAGCTGAGCAAATGCTTGTGAGACATGGAAAGACCATCTCCAAAGTGGGACTGACGGGGCGAGTGACTCATCCCAAACATGGGCTTAAAAGACTTAACCCCTCAAAAAGGAGAATTCCTGTCAGCAGATTCGCATTTCAAGAAGAAAAGGACACATCTGTAGGCCCCGGCCCAGG
Organism: Trichechus manatus latirostris; assembly: GCF_000243295.1. Lineage (NCBI taxonomy): Eukaryota > Metazoa > Chordata > Mammalia > Sirenia > Trichechidae > Trichechus > Trichechus manatus. The sequence continues at coordinate 4,706,631 of NW_004444012.1, read as the reverse complement.
ACGTTTTCAGCAAATTCTCCCTTGTGCACAGACATAGAGGGGTAAAGGAGCCTTTCTTCCCTGTCCTTCTGCGGCCACTTCTACAAAAGCTGACTCTCTGTCCCCATGTCTCTGAGCTGAGCACTGTTCCTGAGCCCACTGCTGGCCCTCCCCAGCTCTTCTCTACATCTTCAGGTGGCGCCATGTTTGTTCTGCTCTTGAATAAAATCCTGATCAAACACTGAGGAGCCCTCAAGCCACTCAAAGGCCACTGGAAAGAAACGGGCGGGTGGGCAGTCGCTTTTTGGCATATGGAGGGTCCCTCTCCCCAACCTCTCTTACCCCCAAATAAATGCCAAAACAAAACAAAAACAATTCATGGGTATTTCCTCTTCATGGGGCTCTAACCCTTTTGAACTGTTGGTTAGGCATTAGGCAACTTAACTAGTTAGCTTTCACGATATTCGTGAAACCACATGAGAAATCTAACAGATATACTAAGATATTACACTGCACGATATTTAGAGAGGAACCTTTTCCTACATGAAGGTCAAAACTTACAAATAACATAGTATAAATTAAACGTATTAAAATACACATCTTTTTTTACATTTTTTGTTACGAAAAAATGTAGGAAAAAATACAAAAGTAAAGAGCATTTGTACACCCAGCTTCATTAATTATCAACAGTTACCCATTTTGTTTAATTTCACTCTCCTTCTCACCCCTCATCCCAGGAATATATATATTTTAAATATTTTCTTTATTTTTGGTGGCAACACACACAACCAAACATACATCCATTCGCACGGATTTCTTTTCAGATGACATTAAAAAGATAGATTCCATGGCCTGAATGCTTTGAAATCCTCATAAGAAAAACCCCATTAAACACAAAGGTGATATATTCCTTATGCAAGGGGTATTGGTACCTTTACAAGACTTTGTGGGCGAAGGAAACTGTTGCAGGTGCAAAAGACATATCAGATTGTATAGAAATATACTCACCTGTGTATGCATACAGATGAGGCAATACATTTTTTGCATCAACTTGATCAACTCGGTCTTTCCTCATCTGACAAATGAGGAAACAGAGGCACGGAGGCACGCCCAACTCAGAAACCTGCTTTACGATATCGAGGAGATCGTGCCTGATAAAATAAAACCGGAAACCACGGACAACATAACTTGAAGCCTTACTTCCATCGTTTAACACTGCAGTTGCCGATTATACGGCTGGGTCAGAGCCTACTTGCAGCTTTGGGGGGACAGGATGTATGGGGGCAGTTTTAATCCTTGTGTACCATTTATCTGTTAGCGAGCTCGGCTGCTAACCCAAAGGCTGGAAGTTCGAGTCCCTCCAGAGGCGCCTTGGAAGAAAGACTTGGTGATCTCCTTCGGAAAAATCAACCATGAAAATCCTATAAAGCATAGTTCTACTAGGAGACGCACGGGGTCACCATGAGTTGAAACCGATTTGATGACACATGACTTGAAAGCGGAACGGAACGGTCTTTCCAGCTTGCTCTGAGATGGGCGTTAGACTGCTTGGTCCACTCAGAGCAAAGGTACCGTGAGAAACTGCAGCCTGTAAGCAGTGCTGCTGTATTTTGTATTTGACCAACAGCAAATGGGAAAGGAGTTTGCTGGGGTTGACCCGAGTGGCTACAGCTCACCTCCATGAAGAGTTAACACCATTCTTGGGTAAAGGCTTGTCATCATGTTATATGCCTAGATGTTTGTTTATTCTCCAACATGCTAGCGACTGCAAATCACACCATCTTTCCATTCCTGGGCCTCCCTAACCTTAACCATTCTCCCACCACACAAAACGGCACAGACGTAAGGCGGCAAAGCTCTGGTGGGGACACGTGAAGCACGCAACGGGAACGGAACCCTCTGAGCCCCGTGCAGCCATCATGAAGTAACTGACCTATATGAAACCATTGATGCGATTCACAAATTTATTGTCAGGTTCCAGCCTCTAGCTGTTCTCTGATTGTTCTAAATACTTGACAAACTGAAGCCTTTTCACTTTGAGTCGAAATTGCCTCATCTCCCTGTCAGAGAGCCATGGGGGACTCCATTACTTTTCTGACTTCTTTCCCGTCCTGACAAGTCATTTAGCTGGGTTCTTGTTGTGAAGGCTGTCCATGTCAAATTAGCCAGGGCCCCTATTGTCCTTATTACCACTCGAAAAGCCATCATGAGGAATGCTACGGGGTCCCTCAGTTGTCATCATTTGTCAGAAAGAAAGGGAGTGTGGTTACATATAGCTGACAGGTAATTTCAGTGTCTACAATTACCCCAATTAGTCTTGTCATAAACAATTCGATAAATGCACACAAATACAAACAGATAAACACACCAGGTCTCTCACTATTAACGCTGTGTAATGGGTAAATCAGTGATATGATGCTATATTTTATTTATTTATTTTTAAAACTATCCTCAGCTGTGAGCCGGCAGTTGCTACCTGGTCAGCACAAATTGCACCATCTACTTTCATTAGCTCATCAGCGCAAGAAAATTTGAAAGGCTGTGACAAAATTCATTTAGAGAGAGAGGAGAAGAGCAGATTGTTGTAACACCTGCTTTAGGCAAGGGTACAACAAAGGTTCTCTTTTTGTCATTTTGTCTTTTTGACTATTGTGTGTGAAAACACCAACATATGAACCAGGCTAGAAATGGGGAATAGAAAAATTATATCCACACTGAAATTAGGAACACAGTTTGAAAGGAGGGCAAAAAAGCCTACTGCCAAATGAGCAAGTCAGCAACTATGTATGAAGAAAAGATTGTGGGCTGGTGGTTTCGCGTGCAAGATTATTTCGGTCACCTCCGACTAACGATTCCTTTTTTTTATTTTTATTTTTAAGCTGCACCTTAAAACCCTACATACAAGGCTTGCACTGTTCAGTGTCAAAGTTATTTATCTGCTCCAGGGTGTCTAGGAATTTGTTTAATAAAGGCATCCATGTTTCTCCTAGCTGGACGCAGAGACAGGTGATTAAGACCTGGCAAGTGTGGAATACCGCTTCTCTCAGATATTCTCCAAATACAAGGGAATGAACCTGTTTTAACATAACACCCTCTGAGAGGACTCTTCAGTGATACTCTCCATTCAGCCCTGAATGAAGTGCCCTTAAGTTTGCTCTTGTGATCCACATAAATAAACGCTCAAGACTCAACATCTGTAGTGGCGTCCACTGCACCCTGTTTGCCGACCGCCGTCTTAAGTGATGGCTGAAAAACCCAACACAAGGATATTGTTGTAGGAAATTGCTCTTGGCAACTATTTGTTCAAGCTCAAGATTTTTTTTTTTTTTTTTTAAACTAACACTAAGAACCCACCAGAAAATAGGACAGGTCTCCCTAATGAGTAATGTATTTTAGCACAGTCTTGTCTAGGCATGACAGTTTACTGAGAGGCTTGAAAAACTCGTAATTACCAGTGTTACAGGGCAATTAATGTATATTACATCGCGCTACCCATGGCAGCAACTGTCATTTTCTCAATAAAAATGAGTACTCTTCAGCGAAAGGTGACATTAATTGGGACTTTAATGACTATGCAGAGGAGCTGAAGCCAAATATGAACAAAACAGCGATTCAATGAGCGACTTCAGAAACGAGAAAATTGTACTAAAATGAGATTAATTGCTGTTTAGAAAAAGGAAAGAACCTAAAAAGCTATTAAATTGCAGGGTTTGGGTGCCCGGGTGATGGTTGTGATGTTAATCTTGCATTCTCACAGCGGGCAAATATTCACTAAATTCAGAGCCTTGGACAGCAGGAAAAATCATGTATGCTTAACTTCAATCCATCAGAAATATATTTCGGCTTTTATCAGTGTTCTAAATACTTCTGCAATTTCAAAAATTACTGCTCCGTTCCTCGGCTGTCATCATGCAAATGTGAGCACTGTCAATATTGCTATGAAAAATTTCCCGGCTTCCAGTGGTCTACTTCAGTGAGAAAGAAAGAAAAATGTGAAGATTAGAATTGCAAAACACTGCTAACATAAATGAAATCAAACAATAAGAATTTAATGTTGAAGTTGTGGAAACTGCTAAAATAGAAAATGATGGGATGGGTTTTTTTTTTTTTTTTTTTTTGGATAGAAAAATCAAAGAAAACAATTCTGAAATTCTTTCAAAGTTTACAACTTTATGCTTAATTAATCACCGCCAATAACGAGGACATCATTTTGCAGCTTCAGGTGCTATAATGGTTAATCCTGCTCTAGAGTTTCTGAAAGCCTTTATCCTGGCTTCAAGGTTCTGTAAAACAATTATATAATTGCTTTCCTTTATGGTCTTTTCAAATATCATGATGAGTATATGTACAAATCACAGCACTTAAACTTTGACATGTAAGAGGGATAAACAGATTTGAGAACTCTGAAGTTATAAACTCTGTAACTTGAAATTAAAAAAAAAGAGAGAGCCCAGCAATTCAGTATTTTCACTAAAGGAGTGAGTTTTTGAACGAGTTACATTTGAACAGACACGTAGTATTCACAATAGCTGCTTCCAGGTAAAGATCAGGCTAGACTCAGCACACCGAGCACTTTCCTACTGCATAAGCGATTCTGTTTGTTCTGCATTTTAATATTTAAAGAACCCTCTCATCTATGGTTTAGGTCAGAGCCTCAAGACACATGAACACACATATAATTCTGGCCATACTCAAGAACCACATCCACTAAATGACGGGGGTGGGGGGTGAAAGAGTATACTTTCCATTTTCCAATCAATGATAAACCCTGCCTATTCTAAAAATCCAGAAATACAAACCACCTGGCCTCCATTATGAAGACTGGTTACTGGCCACTTGTCTGCCCGAATGTACTTAGAGGCACTGGGGGAGGATGCATACCCATGCGTAAGTCTGCACTCAATGACGGGACCTTCTGCGAGGTTTAACTTCCAGCTGTTATTCGCTATAAACATGCTTTCTGCAGTTGTGAGTCTGAGCTTGAGAGTAATCATCTTTGTAAAACAAGTTGCTTTCAGGGTCCTGTGCCCCCTAGAACTACCTGCTCCTCCTCTTCCTCCAATTTTCCCTTTTCTTGTATCTAGACTTTTATGTTAACAGCACAATTCTTCCTCAAGGGTCTAACAAATGTCCTTTTTAGTCCTTTTTTTGGGGGGGTGAAAAGCGGTCTTTGTTATTCATTGTGCCGTTTCAAAAACTAAGCTTCTCCCATACCTCAAAAACAGCTTTATTTTAAAGACAAAAAATACACCAAGCTCCCTGTAAGTCTTTTCAGACAGAGTCCTTAGAGAAGACAGGTGCCTTTGGCTAAATTATCTCTACTGACAAACCATTCACATAAATTTGCTTTTTAAAAAAAAAAAAAAACTACATGTCAATAGTTTGATTCCATTTTGTCTATGCAAATACCATTGATGAAGATTTCAATGGAAGTTTTCAGGGAGTGGAAGAGTTCCAAACTAGGTATTGAAATGGGATTCAGGAATAGGATACTAATCCACCAAATTTGCCAAGAATGATCTAACCCAGTAGCCATACAAAGGCAACTGCAAACCATCTACATGATCCCAGATAATCCCTCAGACTGTATCTCTAGGATCTCATCTCCATTCTGCAGTTTACGGCAAGAGACGCCACCCCACGGCCCTTTGGGGCTCCAGGTTTGCCATTTGCAAAACAGGAGCAACTTTGTCATGCTAAATTTGCTGCCTGAGAACTAAGTGTGGAACACTTGGCAGACGGACTCCGGGAATGTTAACGATTGGAATAAGCCTTTCAGGAGAGTTCCCAAAATGAACTTATTCGATACTGTTGTTCAGTTGCTGAAATTCTTTACCTCTCGTCGTTGCCACAGTGGCGCTATGAGAAAAGGTGACAGCATTGAATCCTTGTACAAAGGCTTGTACAGAAAAGCAGGATGCATTGCTCCCTCGGCGAAGGCGTCCATTCCGTTTCTAACCTCATTATTATTTTGTGCAAATATCATAGGTCTCTGTTCCAAAACACTACTTAGTGGTTTAATTTCTTATTCGAGCCCCTCCTAAGATTGAATTGCACCGTGGTGCCTGTCAATCTCACAACTGACAGAACATGTTGAAGCTGGGAAGAGTGACAAGTTACGGAGACTTTTTTTTAATTTTTTTAAATCAATTCCATGAGATTAGTAAGATGTGTTTTTAGATACATACCCTCAGAACATTACAAACTCAGTAAGGAGCCAAACTGGAATATCTCAAGTTTGAAAGATGAACGATATTTTGATGTGCCAAGACTAATACATTTTATGTCTGGAGCCTTACTATTAAGACCTGTAGCAACTGTTTTAAGAGATGAGTCGAAATGAAACAAATGGTAAATGTTTATTCGGTTATACGGTTCTGAAAGAAAACAACTGTTAATTTGCATTAGCTTGGGATCACTTAGCAGACTCAGCAGCCCATAATACAAGATGCTTTCATTTGAATCCCCTTCTACCTGTTCCAGCTAGCTGACGTTTAATTTAAGTTTATTTTCTACACGCCACCAATGTTCAACAAATCAAAAACCGCTTCAAAACAATACTGCTTCTTGTTAGTTAGTTTGTGGGGAGAAAGTCAATAGGTCAAATACCTGGGGTCAGTGCAACCTCATCTACCCCATCTTCCAATACAGAAAACTCTGAGTTAAAGTCTAGAATGATAAACTTGAACTGCCTTTTGAATCATCAAATAAATGAAATTATATTTAATGTCACTTAAATGCTATTAGGACAGCTGTCCTGCATAAACAGAAGTTTAATGCCCTGTATGTAGGGGTAACAGGCTCTAAGTCATCTATCTAAGTGTCCGTGAATATTATTGTGGAGGGTAATATACTCTGAGTTCCCTGTTGATTAACCTTTTCCCCCCTTAGATTATGTGGGGAAGTAAGAGAAAAGGCAGGAGAGTTAGTTGGGCTTTGGAAGGGTCTGTGTCTCAAGGGAAATTACTATGGAGGCCTTGGTCTCCCAGCCATCCTGGAACTTTCAATGTTGGATGGAAATTCCCAGGGCATCCCATCTCTTCATCTTTTCAGGATTGCAAGAGATTTCAGAAAAGCTGATTTGAACAGAAAAATGCTTATGAGGAGCTTTCCTGGAAGGAAAGACCAATCGACTATGAGTAAAACCCATCGTCATCAAGTCAATTCCAACTCTCAGCAAACCTACAGGACAGAGTAGAACTGCCCCATGGGGTTTCCAAGGGGCAGATGGTGGATTCGAACTGCCCACCTTTTGGTTAGCAGCCGAGCTCTTGACCACAGCGCCACCAGGGCTCCCAGCTGTGAGTGAAGGTGAGAAGAAAGGAAATCCTAAGAGGACCACAGGACAGAGAATACTCAGATTAGGGTACGTGATCAAAACATCCTGGTACCTGAAAGGAGATAGGACCAAAGACAGTCTTCCATAGCTGCTCATCACAGAAGACAGGAGTGATGGTAGGGTGGTTAAAGAGAGTTAGAGCAAGGAGGGAAGGGAAGAGAACTCAGCTTCTACATCTTGGGCCCACTTGGCTTAAACGGGACTTTGTCCCCGCCAGTCAACAAAGAGACGTGGAATAAGACATGTAACAGACTTCAAAATCCAGGTCAGAGACTGTGGGACTGTTAGCACATCAGGAAGACTCTGTCCCTGAATAAATCGCCGCAGGGGAAGGCCCAATGACAGAAACCCCTTTAGCAAGGGTCACCCAGCTACCCAGCCTACATGAATAGTATAAGCTTGCAGTTCCAATGTAAGTCAAAATGTGGTGGCAGAAAACCACTAAAACAGTGATTTCCAAACTTTTTTTTATCCTTCCCTTACACACTGGAAATAAATAACACAGATATACTCCTACACATTAGGCATGACAGGGAGAAGGCAGAGCCTCCAGATGGTTCTGGTACGTCACTCAAGCAAGCATGACCCCTCTCCCACCAGTTAAGAGGCATTTCATCCTAGCAAAGTTATGCCCAATAAAATCCCTAATTCATTTTTTAAAAAATTTTCAAATCCACAGAAAAGTTAAAAGAACAATGAAAACACACACACACACACACACACACACACACACACACACACACCTTTCTAAGGCAGTACTATGACTGGACGCTTAGTTTTAAGGACCCAGGAGCTCTCTAATTCTGAGTTTATTTTTCTCAGATTTTCACTCTGAGCCTCAACTTTTTCTATTGCTTGATTCTATTTCTACTCTCCATCTAGTCAGGAAATACTTGTTCGACTTGTTTCACTGCCTGCTTAGCAATGCCCGAAAGGTCATAAAAGACATTTGGGGGTTAAGACAAGATCTTCCCCCTGTATTCTCAAGCTGGAGCAGGGATACTTTCTTTCTTCTTTTGGACTTCGTTTTAGGAGCTTAGATTTCGTTGCTACTCTTGGTGGGGAGAAAGCATTCTTCTTACTCAGAATTTTGTACAAATATACATTTTCTGGAGCCCTGTTGGCGTTAAGAGCGTTAAGAGCTCAGCTGCTCACCAAAAGGTCGGCAGTTTGAATCCACCAGCTGCCCCTTGGAAACTCTATGGGGCAGTTCTCCTCGGTCCTATAGAGTCGCTATGAGTTGGAATGGACTCGACGGCAACGGGATTGGTTTTGATTTCGTATACATTTTCTCCTGCTACTGAAATGCTATATGCAACTAGAGAGAAGCGGGCTGGCAGTCAGACTCACTTTAGAACCTTCCACCCGGGTGGCACTGGACACCATCCAAACAACACCTTTTTTTTACGGACACAACAGTTTCTACGATAGTAAGAGCTGAGCGAAATCTCATCTCAACCTCATGGCTGCCTATTTTAAATTTATTACTACTACATATGCGCTTTTATCAACAAAAATAGAAGGGATGAAGTTCTTGGTGAAAGCAAATACAAAGGATTCTTGGTTAAGCAACCAAAATATTCATTTTGCAGATACTGATATAAGCTTAAAAAAAACTGAATCAATCAGACTGGGTTTCCCTTATCAAGGACCACCACATGAATTTTAGACCTTTATTTATTTATTTATTTTAGTGTCCTAGGACAAAAATATAAAAAACAAAAATGTAGGTTTTGACATTTTCCATTAGGAAAACGTCAAACGCTTTCTCTTGTTCTACTTACCTTTTTTTTTTTTTTTTTAACCTGTAAGTCCTCCACCCAACTAGCCCCATCAGCTCCAACTACCGGTCTCCGTGGCTTTTCCTGATCGGTTTAATGGTGTTTTTCTCCATTTCTGGAGTCCTTGGTGGTGTCAACGGTTAATATGCTCGGCTGTTAACCAAAAGGTTGGAGGTTTGAATCTACCCAGAGGCACCTCCGAAGAAAGGCCTGGTGATCTCCTTCAGAAAAATCAGTCATTGAAAACCCTGTGGAGCACAATTCTACTCAGATACACGTGGGATCGCCATGAGTTGGAGCAGACTCGGTGGCAACTGGTCTTTTGGGGCCTCCCTTCTCACCAACTCAGTTGTAAGCTTGGGCCTCCTTTAGAGTATAGCTGGGTTAGTCTTAAAGAGTTTTGGAGCTGGTGATTCAGAAAATTAAACTAGGAAAAGAGTTTTGAATTGGCCAAACAGCTACCTGTCCTTACTTAGAACGAGGACGGCCAGATCAGAATCTGCCTCTGTCTCCTGCACACTGAATTCAAGCCACTGCTTCTCTGCTCTCACTGTCCCCTGCACATCCACCCACCACAGCAGCTGCCCCACACCCCAAACCCACCCCTCAAACCCCACAGACTGCGAGCGTCTCCAGGGAAGGGACTCACATTCATCCCCGGATACCTGGTACGTAAACCAAAAAAAAAAAACCCAAACCTGTTGCCGTAGAATGGATTCCGACTCATAGCGACCCTACAGGACAGAGGAGAACTGCCCCATAGAGTTTCCATGGAGCGGATGCTGGATTCGAACTGCCGACCTTTTGGTTAGCAGTCGTGGCTCTTAAACCACTGCGACTGGTACATAGTAAGTGCTAACTAATGGTTTTGTAGAAAAATAAACACAGAAATCCTAGCTCTGACACTAATGAATTAATCTTGGACAAGTCCCTTTATCTTTCTGAGCCTCTGCTTTCCTAGCCATTAAAATGCTTTCCAGTTTCATCGAGGAATGACTAGGCTCAAATACAATAAAGAACGTGGAAGTGTGGCAGAAATGCAGTAGATTACTACAGCTGTTGTCAACAATTACCATTTGCATTCATATACTAAAATTGCACTGCTGAATGGGAGGAACAAGGGGTGTTCCTGAAGGTCTCCACAGTTTTTACCATAAGGAACTTACACAAATCCACAGTTTTCTAAGAATTTTAAGATGGCAGTTCACACCCATATAGTTTTTTTTGCGTTTTTGTTTTTAATCCTCTCCGCCATGTCCAAATCACATAAATCCTTTCTAAGCTCTGGGTCCTGCTCAGGAAGGAGTGAAGTGCCGAGGTGCTTGGGTCCGGGAGTTGTTCTGCACGTGTGCTTTCATGGTGACAACACAGAGCTTCTTCAGAAGGCAGACTGCTCTCCTGCTGAAGTGACCAAAATGTCAGCTGGGGCCTAACCGAAGCCATGCTCCCTCTCTCGTACCAATGCCCCTTACTTTTCAAACCCCCAACTCCCACACATGGCTCTGCCCTCCCTTTGCTCAGTCACTTGGTGACCTAAGTAGGAGAGAATTCCAATAAAGTGTCATCACGTGTATACATAAGCCACCTCCCTAGGTTCGTTTGGGAGCGACAAAGCTGGACCTGGAGCCCTGGTGGCGCAGCGGTTAAGAGCTCAGCTGCTATCCAAAAGGTCGGCAGTTTGAATCCACCAGGAGCTCCTTGGAAACCCTATGGGGTAGTTCTACTCTGTCCCATAGGGTTGCTATGAGTCAGAATCAACTCAGCGGCTATGGGTTTTAAGCTGGATCTAACAAAAATACACAGATCTACTCAAAAAAATTTTTTTTAAAAAACAAGAACCACTGTTCAAGTATGAATGTAACAGCTTCCTCATCCCTAACACATTTAAACCCTAGTAACGTAGAGCTAGCCAAGCTCAGACTAAATGGTGCCAGAGACTTCATGAGACAGCATTTCTCTAGGGTAGAATGAATCAGTTCCATAGATAGCTGAATTATTTGAGATCAGTTCCACAGACAGCTGAATTATTTGAGAATCTATATAAGTGACTGAAACTTTGGAAATGCTGGCTAGCTTTACTGCTACGTGAACATGTCTCCGACTTCCTGAGAAAGGCACTGCAGGTGACTTCAGTGGAGGGGATGCTTTCTCAGTCCGGAGAGCAGCGCCAACACATCGCTTGTTTTCCGTCATCTGATTTGTCTTAATCACAAACTAAAAATTCATTTATAATGCCGTATACAAATACCATGTTTACATCAGTGTCGTGCTGCTTGCTTGCAAACGTATACATCAAAATTAAGAACAGAACTCCAAGTTAATGGCCAAAGACAGCCAGTAACAAAACCACTAAATTCCAGTTGTCAAACATCATTTAATATGTATATTTCAGGGTTTTTTTTTTTTTAAACAGTAATTATTAAAACTAAAGCGATATGAGTGAGTGTTTATGATTTCCTATTGAAAAGTCCTCCTTTGAAGGCATTCATTTCAGGTTGAAGAAAATCATGTGGCCATCCCTATGAGATGGCCTAGTGACTCTATATCCTCTTGTCAAATCTCAGCCGTCTTATTTGTAGTGATCCATGCTGGAGAAGGTTGGAGGTTAAAGTTGATACGAGGGGCAACAGGAAAACCAACTAACTCCTTTCAGGAGATTACAACCTTTAACATATTTGGGTCTGTCGGCAGTTTCTGCAAACTTTATGAGTCTGCTGTTGTTTTTTTACAAACTGATCGTCAGATCGGAGATCAGATGGATCCAGTCAATGCCCTTGTGCTCTGAAAGAATCCCAAATGGGCCAGGTACCCCAGTTTATTGCTGTTGGAATTGTTTTCTCGTAGTTTAAATCTAAAGTTAAAACAAAACAAAACAAAAACCAAGCTTATTTTCCAAGTATCTGAGATCTTGGAAAAGTGAAATTAGTAAACCCAACTCACTATACGGCTCTGAAAACAGGGAGGCGGCCCTTAGTTGTAAGAGAAAAAATAATAATAATAAATAATAAAGAAAGAAAGGCCGCCTCTGGAGGCAAACTTCATTTGGGTTGCTGGACAAAGAGATACTTTATTAATGCTCTGGTTTCTCTCCTCCAAGAAGTGTTCCGACTCGCGGCAAACTCACACTGAACAGAGGGGGACTAGGGAATCAGGGACCTAGCAGAGCATTGTAACGAAGTCACAAATTAAGACCCAGGAATGACTGCGAAAACACCTCACTGTAATACCTGTTTTCCTTGACTAGGCATGCGCTGACTTACTTAGACGCAGTAGTAAGCCTTCCTAGTTTCTTTCTGGAGTCCCTCGGGTTGGCCAAGCAGTTAGGTGCTCAGCTATTAACTGAATGGTTCACGGTTCAAATACACCCAGAGGAGCCTCAGAAGAAAGGCCTGGTGATCTACTTCCAAAAGATCATAGCCATTAAAAACCCTATGGAGCACAGTTCTACTCTTGACACACATTGGGTCACCATGAGTTGGAACAGTTTTTTTTTTAAGTTACCTTTTATCAGATGTTTATTATGTGCAAGGCACTGTACTTACCTGATCTCATTCACTCCTCATAAGAACACAAACTGTGTTCATTTGACAGAGGAAGAAAAAAAGATCAGAGAATTTAAGTGATTTGCCCAAGGTCACACTGACCGTAAGGGGCCAAGTGGGAATCAAACCTAGGTCTCTCAGACCTGTGCCCTTTCTTCCTGACTAACCTGCCCCTCGGGTTGTAACTACTGATCTAATTAACTTCTAGATTATCCCCCTTAATGGTTAAATTTTTTCCCACAGTTATTAGCTGATTTTAATGCACAGCATAGGATTATATATGAGCAAAGGAACAAGACTCAGCATGAAACATCCTCAGGTCTTGCACTAGGTTTTAGCATATGGCTGAAGCTAGGGTCTAACAGTATTATTGGCTGCTGCTAATAACTAAGAATTAAATATTATCAGGAGCCCTGGTGGCTCAGTGGTTAAGAGCTTGGCTGCTAATCAAAAGATAGGCAGTTCGAACCCACCAGCTGCTCCTTGTAAACCCTATAGGGCAGTTCTACTCTGTCCTGTAGGGTTGTTATGAGTTGGAATCAACTCGATGGTAACAGGTTTGTTTGTTTTAATAACTAAGAAAACTATTTTGGTATTTAAAGAATTCTCTGTGTCAAGGTGGAGATAGCAGTTGTATAATGCTGAACACTTATGAAATTAAAACAATTGCTACCATAAATGTTATCTCAGTTCCCTTCTGTTTTTAAATGTTTTACCCAACTCTCAGAAGATAGATAATTCAATGCTTGAGTGGCTTAATCTCATTGGGCCTCAGTTTCCTCTCTCATAAAATGAGGTCAGATCAACATGAGGTCTTGGCTAACTGTAAAAAAGCTGTAAGTCTGATTTTCTTAACCCTCTGCTTAACTCTAATGATCGAGTTCGTCAAGCTTTTCAAAGAAGTAGAGACACTTAATCTTTAGAAATGAAAGCTAGAAGAAAAACACAACTTTCGAGAAAAGTTCATTTGTAAAAAAGAGGTCCAAGTGCATGAAAACTCCAGCCAAACTAAGCTTTGTATCGACTGCCTGCTTCTTTGTGAACCCTTGTAACTGCACACAAATATGCTTTATAAATAAATTTACTGAAGAACGACCGGAAAGGCAGACTATGTTCTCACCCAAAAATGTTTGTCACACGTGTTATGGGAACCATCAGCTTTTATTTAGAGAGATAATATAACAAACATTTTCAAAACATTGCCACTCGTTTGAGATGAGAAAACTCACTTCATGGTTGAAACACTTAAAAAAAATCCACTAGCTGCTAAGAATCTGCCTATAATTTGCAAATGTTTTTGTTATTTAAAAATATGTCCCATGAAGATTCCTAGAAGAAAATGTTTCCAACTTTTAGCCATGCCCTGTTTTCCTTGACCCACAAAGTATATAATTATGTATGTAAACGTATATGTATACACATATATAAATATCTAGATGTGCGCCTGTGTGTGTATATATATATATGCAGATAACATATATTTTTTAAAAAATTTCTTTGTTTCTATTTGACATAAATAAAGCATTAAGGGAAAGAACACAGGGCACCAGAAATTGGAAGTCCTAGGTTCATCTTCTAGCGCAAGTAAGTTAAACACTAAAGAAAGGTTTTTATAGGCAAATGGTTCAAATGAGTTTAACTACTACTATTATAAACATCCTAGTTTACAACTCAAATTCAAACTCAACAGAAGGGAACAGGATGACACGCGTCCTTAATATTACATACATGGCTTCTTTTCATAAACACTTCCACTACACTCCTTTTTCTTCCTTCTCCATTCCTCACTGGAACTACGGCACTTGATTTCTTTCCTACATTTCTACTCAACAAACAAACACAGAAACAAATTCCCACAAACTAAACCCCTCTAATGTGTCTCCCACACTGAGGTTTTAAGACATGTCTAATTATTAAATCGAATCATGAAGCTACCTGCTCAAAAACACCTATCTGTACTGCCCCTAAGGTAAAGTTCAAAGTATATGGCATTATATGAGGCTTTTCTTACTGAAAGCTCCCATACTTTCAGACTCATGTGGCTCTGCACATGTTATTCCTTTGGCCTGAAACATGCTTCCCTGCTCATCCATCGCTCAGCTCTAAGCTGCTTACTCTGAGCACTTACTAACCCCAGAACTTTTCACGCTGTAATTGTTCGTTTACTTGCCAAGACTACTGGTTACTGGTCTGCATCCTCCTCCATCAGACTCAGCTCATAGACAGCAGAAACTTCATTTTGGGGAATCTCTGTATTTACTGCCTGGCTCATGCTCGGCTCTAAGTAAATTTTGCTAAATGACTACCTGAGTGATAGAATAAAATGAGTGGAGGGCTAAGGATCTATATTTAAAGATCCTTGTAGTCTAGTGGAGTCCTGGTGGCATAGTGGTTAAGTGCTACGGCTGCTAACCAAAAAGTTTGGCAGTTCAAATCTACCAGCCGCTCCTTGGAAACCTTACGGGGCAGTTCTACACTATCCTATAGGGTCACTATGAGTTGGAATTGACTCAACGGCAATGTTGAGTTTGGTTTTTTTGGTTTAGTCTAGCAGGAACTTGATTGTGAGATGAGCAGATCTCATGCCTCTTATTTTAATTCCCAAATATTTATGTGCACTTTAGAATACATGATCTTGATTTTTAGATAAGCTTTTGATAGGTGAAGACCATAATCTTTAGTACCATCTGTTCACTGGACTGATGAGGGGTTGGGTGGGGGATGGTGGAGAAAAACTCAAGAAATGATTTTAATTATTTTAGAGAAAGTGCTATTATAAAACAACAACAAATTATCACACAGTATAACTGCAACTCTTCCAAGTTCCTACTGGGAAATTACATTTCCCTTAATTTAAACACACACAGTAATCTTTAGTCTAATCTTTAGCTAGTAGCAAGCACAAGAATACAAGGGATTTAAATACATTTGTTCCAAAGACTTAAGAGATACGCTAAAAATCAACTTAAAGGATCCATCCTAAGAGCGCAAAATCTGGGGAGGATTTGCCCAACTATGGCGCAATTATGAACAGGATGTCTGCACACATTTCGGTGTCCTATGACTTGATAGTTTTTTAAGAAGTAGCCTTTTAAAATGAATAGATTTAATTGATACGAATTAATTCTACATTTAACACTTACATTGACTGAGGGTATGTGAAAATGATACATTCATAAAAATTACTGATAGACACATATAATCTGCATCAATAATAGAATAACAATGTAGACGAGAAAGCAAACTGGTTAGCAGTTGTTTTGAAAGTCCCACAGATTCACTGGGAGCTTAGCTCTCTCTCCAGTGGCTTAAGTGTATTTTTAGAAAGAAATGGCTGTTTAATAACCATGAGGCCAGAATTAGATTATTCAGATTTTAATGCATACCAAAGTTGAACAAATTGTTAAATAAGTTAAAAAAAAAAAGATATAATGAGCTGATTTTGGCCAGTATCGTATCTTTATAAGTTGAGTACTTATCATGGAGTGATTATTTAACGGGAAACAATGACAATTTACTTATCTTTTACAGGGTCCTAGCCCCAGGCTGATAACAAAGAAAGTTCAACTTACAGTAAGTATTTTAGTGGTGAAAGTGAATCACGGCGTTTACAAATGCTTGGGAAACTGCAATCTTTTTTCCTTTTTAGTTTTTTTAAATAATCCATCAGAAATCTCTGATGTTTAAATTGCATGTATGTGCTGGCTGGGTGGTCATTAAGAGCCACTGATCATAATCTGGTCATATGTACACACACACATATATCCTGAAGCATGCAGACAATAGGAACACAACCACTTATTCACCCTTTCTGCTTACTGGCTAACCTATGCACACAAAAGCTATGGGAAATAATGATACTACAGGTGCTCAGCTGCTTTCGGGTGTAACAGGAAGCTAGACATTACAGCATTCAGGTCAATGGCCACACACCAGAAAAATAAGAAGCCACAGGGATATCCCGCAGACAAGCTTTTCAATGCTTCAAATTACACAGGGGCTAAACAGAGCCGTGGAGTCCCTGGGTGGTTAACATGCTCAGCTGCTAACCGAAAGGTTGGAAGTTCAAGTCCACCCAGAGGAGCCTTGGAAGAAAGGCCTGGCAATCTACTTGGGGAAAACCAGCCATTGAAAACCCTATGGAGCGCAGACAGTTCTCTTCCGGCACACAGGGAGTCTCCATGAGTCGGAACTGACTTGCTGACAACTGGTTTAAGTTTAAACAGAGCTGTGCACAAAACAGTAGTACTCTTTAAGGCCATTTTCCAAGTTATAGTCTAAGTTTGACATGAAGAGGGATCCAACTCAAACATTTATGAAGATTTACTTTATCAGAGGTGGTCAGAAAGACTTTCTTTGGTCACTTTATCTTGATTTGAAACAATGTATTTATTTATTTACTCATTTATTTTCTTGTCTTTCCCATCATAATATACGCTCTCTAAGGAGGGGTCTTGTTCATTGTTACAATCCAGGTGTCCAGAAGGGTGAACATAATAGGTGCTCAATATCTATCTGTTGACTGAGTGAAAATATTACCCTTACTACCCTTGCTGTCAGGGAGCTCACATTAATCTGGTACATCAAACGGGGCAAAGAAGGAGTTCTAACTCAACCAGACCATCCTGGCCTACTCAGAAGGAGATTTAGACACCTGAATAGGGTTAGAGAGAGATATTCAAACCCAATAATCCTCTGGTGTCTTAACCAAACAAGGAAAGAATGCTTAGTGGGGCTGGTTAACATTTGTTCCCCTATGGGGAAACCAGGATAACCAAGGGCCTGCGGGTAGACCAGCAGGTCTGGGAGAGGTACTCAACAGCCAGCTACTGTCTACACTGAAGCAGATGTTGCCAGGAAAAGCCTGCAGAGAAGGTGGTCTTCTTTGTTAGATCCCCTCATTGCAGAATTCCTTCTTCACAAACATCACAGCAGTGTGACAAAGACTTTGATTTTCCCCATTAGATGGAATGATCGAAAAATACATTTGCAGAGTTCCCACTGTCAAGCACCTGATGAGGAATTTCACGAAGACCCGGTAAAGTTCAGGGAAATGGACAGAAAACCAAACTTTAAAGAAGCTCTTTTCTTTTTTAAATCTAAGTTGGTAAAAATGAAAAAAAAAAAAAAAAAAAAAACGTCTTTTGAGATTTCTTTGGTGTGAAAAGTGGAATGTTTGAGGCGGTGGTTTATATTCTGCTCATGGCCCTCCTCTCTGGCAATACTGTGGAAACCAACCAAACCTGTTTTGCAATATAAAGATTTTTAGGCAAATCTCTCTACAGTGTGTTTTAACGCAGTACTTTATAAAAGAGATAAGCACCACAGGAAATTTCTCAATGGAAAAATCAAGTTAAATTCCTGCCCTTAGGAACTCAACCTTCTAACAGGTAAGAGGAGAATTTCTGACTCGCTTGGCCGCTGGATTTCTCTTCTGCCTTGGGAGACTGAGGGCGCATCTAATGCTGGCTCATCACCAGGCCTCAGTCACCAGGGCGGCAGGGACACAGCGGCATGCACTGATGGGAAGGTGGAAAGGTCAGGGATGAGCTCTGGGTGCTGGGTTTGATTTGATTAAAAGATAAATTGCACAGTTAGGACTTGTTACTGAAAAGGAACTTTGCAGAATACAGAATATTTTTAGGTGTTTAATCCAGGTAGCCGTCCATGACTGCTTTAAACACATCACCTCTACAACCTTACCAAGATAATTTCTGAATTCTCCTGTTTTTAACCTGCTTCCTCTTTGTCAACTCTCCTCGTCCGCCCAGCCATTATTGTTTAATAATTAATAATAATTGCTAACATGTATAGAGTGATTACTGTGTGCTAGGCATTGCTCTGACTACTTCACACATACAAGCCCATTTAATTCTGACAGCGTACCTGTGAAGTGGATACTATATTACCCCCATTTTAGAGATGAGGAAATTGAGGCACAGAGAAGTTAAGGGGCTAGCCAAAGGTTTCACAGCTAAGTGGCAGAGCCAGGATCAACCCAGGCTGGGATTCAACCCGGGGGAAGCTGTAGAGTCTACGGTCTTCTTAACCCCGTCACTCTACTGCCTCTTGTATCTTCAGTGAATTTGCAACAGTCCCCTAACTCAGTGCTTTTTCTTTCTAATGTGTTCTCCATGTTGCTGCCCAAATGGTCTTTTTAAAATAAAAATATGATCATGTTATTCTCCTGATCAGAATATTTTAAAGACCCCCCAACGCCTACGTGATTTCTCCAAATTTCCTTCATGATCTGGCTCTTCTTACTTCTCCAATCTCATCTTCTCTATTTCCTGACACACAATTTATACTTCAGAAATACCGAAGTATTTGCAATTCCCTGGTGGCGCAGTGGTTAAGAGCTACAGTGTGCTATGGCTGCTAACCGAAAGGAAACCCTATGGAGCAGTTCTACTCTGTCTTACAGGGTAGCTACAGGGTAGCTAGGAGTCGGAGTTGACTGGACGACAATGAGTTTGGTTTCTGGTTTCAAACACATCATGTGTTTTAATGTGTCTCTGTCTTTGTCACATATAACTTGGTCTGCCTTTTGACCAACTACCTAGGAAACTTCTTCTTCTTCTTGTTTTTTTTTCTGACAATCAAACTCAAGCGTCTTCCTGAGTCACTCTGGCTTGAGCATTCCAAGTCTGGGTATCCTACGCCAACCGCTACCGTACGTATCACAGTGAAATTCTTTGTTTACATTATTTTTTCTTTTATTAGACTATAAGCTCACTGAGGTCAGGGATCACGTTTACTTTTGGCCTTTAGTGCTTACCCAAATACCTAGCACACCAAACCCAATGCTATTAGGTCGATTCTGACTCATAGTGACCCTGTAGGACAGAGCAGAACTGCCCCATAGGGTTTTCAAGGCTGTAAATCTTTATGCAAGCAGTCTGCCACATTCTTCTCTGTGGAGCGGCTGGTGAGTTCAAACCACAGACCTTTTGGTTAGCAGCTCAGCGCCTGACCACCACGCTACCAGGGCTCCTAACTCAGCACACAGCATGTGCTAAATGAATGAGCGTGTGAATGAGCGAATTATAGCTACCTGCTGTAGTTTTGAAAGAAACTGGTCTGCATTTGAAAATACTTTATCCTATACAGGTAAATGAGTAATAAGAAGGACCCCAAAGGAGGTCTCAATTCAACCACATTTGGATTTCAGAAATCGAAGAAGGTGTGAAGAAAGTTTTGAGAGAGCAGTAAATAAAGCTGATTTGAAAAAAGTTTACATAATCAATGTTGGAAATCAAGATTCTGTTTTATATTTACCTTCTTTCTTTGTGGGTCATTAAGACCTAAGAAGTGCTGATTTTCTGTTTTTCTATATATTAAGATAAACTGAAAACAAGATAAAACAATCAACAGGAAAGTATAAAAAATAAATCGTTTTGCATAAAGTTAGAAATCCTAAGAACTTTTATGCATTAAAACATGTTTTGATGTTAACAGTAAGCTTTTGTCTCATTTCACCTCATTTTTCAGTTAATACTACATTTTATATGTTTACTAAGCACATTTTAGCTTCCAACTGTTCTTATCTAGTTGAGTCGTTCATGGGTACAATGTAGAAAACACACTTAAAGACTTTTGAACTTATGGTAAAAAAAAAAGTTTTAGTCTGTGATAGCAGTGTGCTTTGCCTAATAAATTTCCATATTTGATTTAAACAGGTTTTGATTGTTTTTAAATTTTTGGTGAAAATATACACAAACATACTCCCATTCAACAATTTTTACACATACATCTCACTGTGTCACTGTTCTCACTATGTCTGCCATATTGTTTCACCACCGTTAACTTAGATTCTCTGCCCCTTAAAGTTCTCATCTGCGCTTTAGAGTTACTGCTGTCGTTTTGATCTCATATGGGCAATTTTTTAAAAGGGTGCAACGTTCAAGGCAAGTATTATTTCCTGAGCTAAACTGCTGTTTAGTTTAAAGATAACTTCACAGGATAGCTTGGTTCGAGGTTTAAAAGTTATTTCCAGGCAATAGATTTGGGGTTTCCTCCAGTCTCAATGTATCCAGTAAGTCTGCTTTGCAATAAGAATTTGAAGTTCTGTTCCACAGTTTTCCTCCTTTGGATCAAGATCCATCTAGCAGGTTTTGAGTGCAATATTGCCCCAAAAGGTCACAAAATCTCCACAGCTAAACAATGGGATTGTAAGTTATTTTAAAGTTGAATTTAGGTCATGGTTTACACATTTGGTAGTAACTGAGTTAGATGTGGAAATGCTGACATTCCAATGTACTCCTTGATTACTATAAACCTTAATTACTTTGGAGAATGAGTGCCACGGTGATTAAATCTGCCTTTTACTCTGCACCCTCTCTAGCAATTTGTTGACATGACAAGGGTTTACACTGGTGCTCCTGACTGGTGCTTTCTGTTTCTTCCCTTATAGAATGTGGGCCAATGGTCCAGCCAAATGACCCCCAATTTCAACTCTTTCTTTCCCCAGTGTCTTTCATTCAAATGCTATTTTCTGTAGGCATCTGTATAAGTTATATAATATATTCTTTGGATACTTGGTTCTACCTGTCTTTTCCTTCACCAATCACAAAAGTACACAATTTTTGCACATAAAATTATAAACTATAAAATTTTATAGTTAAAATTCTGCATCAGTTTTTTAGGTATTCCCAAGCCAAACGTAGACAATCCTTATTTTTCTCCAAAACGTTCCTTTTGAGAGAGTATCATTTTATGTTTCAGTATTGGTACTTTGGAAACTGACACATGCTTCGCAGATATTAAATTATCATTCTAATTATTTGAGGAAGGGTAATGAAGAGAATTTGTCTTTAATGTTTTTCAGGACTGAAGAATTTACACCTAGTTTGAAATATTCTGGTCTCAAAAACATCGAAGGTGAAAGGTGTTTTGTCTTCCTAAGGGTCTCATGTATACAGCAAGAGGAGTGGATTAGAGGTCATCTCAAGATGCGTCTCCATCTCTTTCTCATGCCGCTACACCAATTCCTCCTAGGGTGGAGGTCACACACTGGAGTGACCCTGGAATATATTTCATTTTACCTCCAGTGTTTTTTTTTTTTTTTTTTAATTTTAATTTTTTATTGTACTTTAGGTGAAGGTTTACAAAACAAATATTTTCTCATTAAACAGTACACATATTGTTTTATGACATTGGTTAATA
>NW_004444012.1:4681792-4683999 GCF_000243295.1 Trichechus manatus latirostris | reverse complement strand
GACCATGGTCCCCACAGCCCTCCGCCCAGCAATTCAGTCCCTCAGGGAGTTTAGATGTGTCTACGGAAAGATGGAATTACCAACATCTAAAATGTAGGACAGTAAACGTAAAAATCTGGATTCCCAAGACTGTTTGAAGAAGTAGAAGATCTGGCCATACTAGGCCCACGATTTCTACATGGTCACAACTGGCTGGGACCGAGCAGCAGCTGCTCCCTGTCAAAGCAGGGCTTGCTCTACAGTTCACCAGCATCCCCACCCCTTTATATTGTCTGCCTGGTCCTGTAAGCACTTCAGGTTGCCATCTCCAGTGTCCAGCTGGACTGTCAATTACAAGAGGTATGGTTAGTTAGGATGCCTTGGTGGATGTGTTAACTCCCGTTAGACAGTGCAGGAGTGCGACCTCAGTCACATCCCATGTTTATTTGGTGATCACCCCTATCTGTCAGGAGTCCATGAAGGAGATCCCAACAGGGTATTCCAAAGGGGACACAGATGAAAAAAGTGAATCTTGGTCAAACATGCTTGTGAAATGTAGTGTTAAACCATGTTAAACATGTTTCCTTGCTGAAGAATTTCTCAGAGTCTAACACAGTAGGCGGCACCTCCCCAAGTTATCTGACTCCCCAAACTTCGCTTTGCAGAACATTTCCAGCAAACAGTATTCAGCGAAACAACTCTGACCCAAGCAAGCCTTTTTCCCATACAAAATAAATGTATTATTTTGGCTAGAAATGTGGATTTGTGTAGTATATATAGCATTTTTAGATGAATATTCAAATGTAGTTTAAAAAAAGAGTAACACTTTACATGATATTTCATTTGGAATATTAATTTCTCATTTCTTGTTGGCTGTGATAAGTGGAGCGATGGCCAAAGCGATCGAGTTTTTAAACTCTATAAAATAGTTTTGTACTCGGTAGTTAATGGAAATAGGAGGAAGCATACTTATTCACGGTTGGTTCCAAGATACCACCTCCTGCTTTAGTTTAAATTAGCTAACATTTGGAATACTTGCATAATTAATTTTGAAGTTTGGAACTTGCCAGTAATAGTTAAAATATGCATCACTGTGCGCATGTCTCATAAAGCGTTTGATAAGTCAATTGTAATAACGTCTCCAAACCAGACTAATAACATACGAAACAACACCAACCATTATTTTTTTGTAAGTTGGTATTACTTCTCTCAGAAACTTCTGTTGGGCTTCCTAGTAAAACAAAACCAAGGGAGAGAGGGGACAGCCCTGTCTTCTTTCCTTCCAACTACAAAACTGAAAGACAGAAGGCTGTTCCTTGCCACTGCATATCCATTAGATCTGTAACGCTCGTGCCTAGTGTCAGAAACGCTGGGAACATCAAATGTTGACAACATGAACGATTTGTGCTGTTAACATGATATTTACGTTTAAAAAGCACACTACATTTCGTCAAAATAAAACACATTGATTTATTCAACAAACGTGGATCCAGAGTCTATTAGGTGCCAGGGACTGTTCTAAGCCTAGGAAGGCAGCAGTGAAAACAAACACAAATCCCTGCCTTCATGGAACCTTCGTTCTTATTGGGCAAACAAAATAAAGGACGTCATAGGTCATGTGAGAAGGTGGAAAGGACCATGGAGAAGCATAGACAAAGCAAGCAAGGAAGATGGAGGCTGTTGGGGAAGGTCAAAGGTTTATGAAGGGGGCTGAGGGTAGGCCTGAAAAGGTAACACTATGGCTGATTTTTAACAATAAATGATGCATTTACCTGGGGAAAATGTTTTGTGCAAAGGGAACAGTAAGTGCAAAGGGCCTAAGGCAAGAACGCACCTGGCAAGTTTAAGGAACAGCAAAGAGGCTAGCGTGGGTGGTGCAGAGGGAGTGAGGGAGAATGGTGGGAGGTGAGGTCAGAGTGATGGATGGGCTAGACTGCAGGGCTGCGAAGGCCAAGGTGAGAACTTGGCTCTTCCTCTGGGTGGAACAGCCAGACAAGGTAAGATCTAGAGTAGAAGATTCAAAGGGATCGGACACATACTAAAAGGATGATCTGAATTCTATGTTGAGAAAAGGCTGTAGGAAAGTGAGGGTGGAAGCAGGGAGAACAGAAGGTATTTGAATAATCCAGAAAAGAAGGAAAGAGATGATGGCTTGGACCAGTGGTAATAGTGGAGATGGTGAAAAATGGTTGGATTCTGGATACACTTTTTTTTTTTTTTTTTTTTTT
>NW_004444012.1:4656241-4674042 GCF_000243295.1 Trichechus manatus latirostris | reverse complement strand
TATCTCTTCATTTGATGTTCTAGGGTTTCAGGATTGTTGATTCTCTGTTTGGCTTAGTTTTTCGGATCTTTGTTGTGGAGGGACGGCGTGGTGCTTCTGCTTAGACCGCCATCTTGCCGGAGTCCTGGATACACTTTTGAGGGTAGAAGAGTTAACAAGATTTTCAGAAAGATCACAAGTGGAGTGTGACAGAAAGAGACAAGAATGATCCCAAGATAATTTTACCGAAGCAAATGCAAGGATAGAGTTGTCATTAACGGAGATGGGGAAAATCTCAGTTGTAGGAACATCTGGAATTCAGATTTGGCCATGTTAAGCTTGAGACATCTGTCACATATCCAAGTAGAGATATTCACTAGGCAGTTGTGTACATGGGTCTGAAGTTCAGGGGAGAGGTTCAAAAGGGGACATAACTTTGAGAAGTATTAGCATACAGACGGCATCTAAAGCCACGAGACCAGATGAAATTACCAAGAAAAAGAACATAGATTTGAGGAGAGAAGTCAACACTGAGTCCTGGGACAGTGGAACATTACAAGAATCCTTAGTAGAGAAGGGACTGTGAAAGGACATTGAGAGAGAAGGCCACTATATGGTCGGGGGAAACAAAGAGGTATTGTATCCAAGAAGGTAAATAAGAAAATGTGTCGGGTCATCAAGAAGTTGCGTCAACTGTTGCTGAAAGGCAAAGGAAAGGTGAGTTCTGTATACCAACTACTAGATTTATTAACGTGGTGTTACTGGTCATGAACATAGTCTCAAACTATATTATCTTTATTGAAAAGCACACATTTATGGGACACTCATGACACTGTGTACCTTCCATGCCCTCTTCCCTTTTCTAAACAAAGTTGCCCAGGCAGTTCCCTGCATCTAAGTTTCCCTATTTGGGTAAAATGACCTAACATTTCTGGATATAATCGACTGATTCAGTGATTGTCACATGACCTAACACAGCCTGTGGTTGCCCGGTGGCTTGATCCCATAGCTGCCTAATAGGGGTGGACAGTCATTAACTGGATACTAAGTAGTTGGACTGTAACTAAGTGACTCAGAGCATAGTGGGGCAGAACATGAGAGACACTTGGAGAAAAGGCAGTTAGAAGAAGTCATTTGTCCACAGAAGTCTCATAATTCTTGATGGAGTATTCCAAGTGGACCCTGCCAGGGCAGTGGCATGCAAAATGGTCTAGTTACTTACCATCTTCACACATTTGTGGTACGCTCTGACAACACATGGCCTAGTGCAATATTTTCCAAGTGCTTCTGACATACCTTTAGCCCCAAACACAACACTTGTTGGCTTCAGTCTAGACTCTAGATGAATGACTTTACTATAAGAATTTAGCAGAAGGTCAAATATACCAAGCAAAAATAGGAGGAGGGATTAGGGGCAATCCAGGCACTGGGGCAAATGTTTACAAAAGCACAGCGTGAAGTTTGTTTGTTTGGCTGGAGTTAGGGGGGTGCACATTGAGTAACATCTCAGGATAAGGCTGGAGAGGCAGGAATCAGACAGTGAAAGACCTCGAATAGGCACTGGGCTGAGAAGTTTCACTTTCCTCTGCAGGTAACGAACTACCACTCAAGATTTTTAAAGAGGTTCTCAGAATGAAGCATAGCACACTCAAACTGGGTAATACGAGGAGAGTTTAATAAAGGGCCTATTTATGAAAGTGGGTAGAATTTACGGAAATCATTAACCAACCAGCTACCGTCAAGCCTACTTCGACTCATGGCTGCCCCGTATGTGTCAGAGCAGAACTGTGCTCCACAGAGTTTTCAATGGCTGATTTTTCAGAAGTACATTACCAGGGCTTTCTCCAAGGTGCCTCTGGGTGGACTTGAACCACCAACCTTCTGGTTAGCAGTCGAACACGTTAACTGTTTGCACCACCCAGGAGTGCCTATGGAAACCATTAAGGATGTGTAATATCTTGAAGCTATCAACTGCAGGGAGTCCTTACCACCCACAGACCTGAATGAGAAAGAAGAGAGTGGATACCGATGGCTGAGGGAGAAGTCGTGTGGCGAGGAGAGCCTAACAAGATTGACATGGTAGAAGCAGGCGGACAACCTGAGGTGACCCGAAAGGGAAGGAGCTGGGGGAACAAAAACCCCCATTGACATCCTGTTCC
Organism: Trichechus manatus latirostris; assembly: GCF_000243295.1. Classification (NCBI taxonomy): domain Eukaryota; kingdom Metazoa; phylum Chordata; class Mammalia; order Sirenia; family Trichechidae; genus Trichechus; species Trichechus manatus. The sequence continues at coordinate 4,671,904 of NW_004444012.1, read as the reverse complement.
CACTCTCTGGTCTCCTGCCAGTGGCTCCCACTGACTGAACCCCACAGGAAACCAGACAGCAAAGGAGTCTGTTGACGTGGCCCATATGGGTCAGACTCTCAGGTCACAGAACAGAATGGAGCAGAATGGAGATAAGACCAAGAGGGATGTGTCACACTTGGAGCTGTGCTGTAGTGACAGCAATCAAGTGGTGGTGCGCAGGACAAAGACAAAGCAGGGAGCACTGCATGTAGAAGACCAGTGCTTTACCGCTTCTGAAAAACCCAGCATCCCAGGCACTCCATCAGTAGTTCTAGGTGAGATGGCTTAAGGTTTTTCAGCCTTTCAATTAGGAATGACAGAACGTTTAGGAAGGTGAGTAGGATGTAGAAGCGTAACTGACTCAATAGCAAACTAACATTTCAAAGACACATACCTGGGGGAATGCCAAGCTCTTCAGCCCTAAGTGGGAGGGGAGTAGAGGCCGCCAGTATGAATGAACAGCCAAAGAGGGACTAGGGAAACAAGTCAGCAGCTCTAGGGTGTAAGTCAGGGGTGGCTTTCAAGGCATCGGGCATACTTTTGCAACCCTGAGGAGGAGTGCAAAACCGAGGAGAAGAAGTGCAATAAGGAACCATCTTGTCTGAGACAAGGTAAGCGAATAAGTGAAAATACTGAGAAATGGGGAATGACCAAGGGAAGTCACACGTGGGCAACCTCTATCTTTTCAGACAAGTAGGAAGCAGGTCTTGGGCTGAGAAGAAAGGCAGCAGTGAATGTTATAGAGGGTTTGCAGGTAATCACACATTTTTTTTTCTCTAGAAAAAGTTAAATGGACATGTGCCTTCTTAATACCAAAGTCTTGACTAAATTCTTTGAACAGGTGGTACCTTTTTTCCAAACTCTTTCCCTAAAAGCATCGCCATTTTTAATCTTGTTGTTGAAGGTATGGATTCCTAAAGAATTAAATCCTATTATTAGCAAATGTTCATTACTTGTAAATGAACTGATGTTAAGTGCTGGGGAATTAACTTCAAATACAAGTAATCTCAAATGAAAGAAATAATTATTAAACAACAGAACTGTTGAAGTATGTGGTAAGTATATTTTAAGATAATATAAAATTGTGATGATAGGGGTTCAACATGAAATCTTCGCTTAAAATGTCTTCCAGTCTACCCAGGAGAAATAATGGGTATGCGAAGACCAACTTTAAATTTTATAAGTACAATAAGACTATACAGTCTTTTCAATTTTACAGTTGATCATATAATATGCATATATATAATGCATATGTATCTATGGCAATTTTAGTGATTTAGGAAATTAATCTCAAATAAAAATGTTTAAAACGGTTACAAAGTGTATTGTAAGTACATATTAAGATAAGCATAATTAAAACAATTGATATGATAGAATCATGACATGGAAATCCTTACTTAAAATGTCTTAGTATAGTCTACCAATTAGAAATAATATGTGCATTACTACGCAAAGATCAACATTAAATTTTAAAAGTAGAGCAAAAGTATGTTATCGTTGGTAATTTTAGTGATTAATGCTTTAATTAAGAGATGAGGTACATGTAGACAGATGCAACAAACTGACATAATTCATCATATTGCAAAGAATAACATGATGAATGCGTATGTATATTGTGAATTACACACCTCACATGCAAATCACATACTCATTATCACACAAAGGCATTTTTTTTCCTACAGTCAAGACGCAACAAATCTTCAAGTATTAGGCAATCTACTGCCTGACTATTTAAGAACAAAGTAGTTTGTGGTATCTTTCGAAGAATAATAATTTAAACTAAGAAACTCAAGTTACTGGAAACACAGAGCAGACATTATTCCTGACTACATCTCTGAAGTGAGCTAAACTAGAAACAAGTCCCTAAGCTATCTATCTACTGTTCAATAAACCAAACCAAACCCGTTGCCATCGAGTGGATTCTGACTCATAGCAACCCTACGGGATAGAGCAGAACTGCTCCATAGGGTTTCCAAGGAGCGGCTGGTGGATTCGAACTGCCGACCTTTTGGTTAGCAGTTGAGCTCTTAACCACTGTGCCACCAGGGCTCCATTGTTCAATAGTGTTATTTTCAACAGAAGTGTAGGCACTGGAGATTTTAGTAAGGTCTTTAAACACACTTCCAAATTAATCTTTAATTTAAAAAAATGTTTTATACTGAACAGTGAATACTGGTCGTTGAATAGCTGAAAGAATAGCAACACGGGTCCGGAAACAGTTTCCCAATGAAAGAGGAATTACTTAAAAACACACCTCTTCTTAGATTGATTTGTCTTTGAAGTATGTTAAAATGAAGACAATTTAAACATGAGTACATTTTGTGCTTAGAAGTAGCTGGTAATACGGATGTCTGCATGTCTGCTAAGAGCAGCCTGGCTCCCCAAAACCTTGACAGAGGCAGACCAGGCTGAAGCTAAGATGTAAGCTCTAAAAGAACAGGCCTGAGTTATTTATAAACAAGTACTTATCACACAGTCGGGTTAACCTTCTCTAGTTTAATGCCCTTGGAGACAGTCTGTTAATTAGGCTTTGCAACTAAATACAAAAATAAGAAAACGCAAGGCACTTTGTAGAGCTTTAAAGACCTTTCTGGAAAATAGATCTAATTAAAAGGTAAAATGGACTTCTCATTTCACAGAAATCTTTAAAATGTTGTAAAATTTCATAATGTTAGTATATTAGTAAGGGTATTGTCTTCTTATCCAGGATGAAAAAAAAGTCATGTGTAAAGCTATTATATTTGATTCACATAAGAGTCGATCTTATAAATATCTTTCTTTAGGTCTGCAACTAAATTCAATGGGAAATAATCTTTTTACCTTTATTTTTAATGGCAAAGTAACTAGGGGAAAAACAAAACACCTCTGAAATTCTTATATCTGACTAAAGCGTATTAGGGTTGCTCAAACAGGAACAACGTATAAATGAAAATGTTAATTAAGACAGACAGTGCATAAATCAATTTTCTGATAATCGTAAACTTTAATTTGGGTAAAAGGACTTTTTTCTGCAGCAGGACGACTACTGAAAATGTCCCTAATTTGCAGATAAGATTGAATAAGCATATATGAATCAGAAAAAGAAAACTTAAAAATTATGACATACTTCAATGCATTGTAAGTCTCACTCTTAAACCAAACCTAAAGAAAAATATTTATAAGCTCCACCCTTGTGTGAATCAAATATAATAGCTTCACGCATGACTTTTTCTCATCTGGGATAAGAAGACAATACCCTCACTATTAACATTATGAAATTTTACAATATTTTAAATATTTCTTTGAAATGAAAAAGTCTATTTTACTTTTTAATTAAATCTATTTTCCAGAAAGGTCTTTAAGGCTCTACAAAGTACCTTGCATTTTCTTCTTGCTGACAGTTCTTGAAATCACGCTTGAATGCTTTCCTTACCCTTTGGTGAACAATTGAAAGATCATATGCTAAAAGACTGTGCTTTCTCTTGTTCTTGCCCTGTAATTAAGGCACTTTAATACATTTCCTCATAGTTGTTACAAGAACGAACTATTAGGATTCATAGATAGAGACAATTTTGACTCCTACGATTATATAAACACATACAATATGAATTTTTTCCTAATCATGAATTTGAAAAAATAACAACAAAACACCTTCAAATAAAATGATTAATCTCTGGAAGGTTAAATTGAAATGGGGTTTCTTGTGCGGCCCTAATATATGTAAATGATCTACTACAACAGAAAACTACATTTGCTTAACTATCCTATAATACAAATTGAGTAAATGATAAATTCATACTAAGAACACATTTTCTCCAAATCAATGTATATTTTAAGAGTTGAGGTTTTTTTTGGTTTGTTTAAAGATAAAAATACTGTATATGTGGTTAAAGACAGCCAAATAAATATGGATACGCTTTTAAAATCATGTAGGAATTAAGATTTTAATTTAAATGTATAAATATTTCTTCTGAACATAGATGCATCTAGAAAGATAAACAATTTAACTTAATATTCCTTAAGGTGGGAAATTATATTTGCAATACAAGAGCATGCCTTTGCAAACAAGATAGAAACAATGCATGAAATATAAGATTTATAAAACCTTTAAAATTAGTTTACCAGGAATATAAGGAGGCTGAAATCACACATTTACTATCTTTTTAAACAAAGATGGTATCAAGCTGCCATGTGGGGGCTACACACTTTTCAGCGCACAAAGAAGGATATTAATAGGTTTCTGTCATATTTTGAATAAATGTTCAGACTTCCTCCGCCCTTTTCTGTAAGAAACCAAATTTGCTACTGAGTTAAAATATTTTAACTGGACTCGATGTTAACTAATTAGATGACTTGTTGGTGAACTTTAAGGATTAAAAAAATGCTTAGATTATACCTTATGATTTTAAAATTAAGACTGGCACCAACAAGATACTATAAAATGTAAGATGGTATGATTTTGTATTATAAAAACAATACTTTGGGGCCAGATTCATAAACCAAATCTCCCTGACCTTTTAGTTTTTTATTATAAAAATTTTCAAACACATAAAAAGTAGGGAAAAAAAACCAAACTCCAAACAGCTATCACACAGATCTCTCTCCCCCTTTTAAGATCAATCTGCCCCTCTCTCTTTCTCTTGCTTTACTTACGTATTTATTTTGCTGAAGTATTTGAAAACAAATCTCAGGCACCTAGTCACTTCACTCGTGCATATTTTAATACGCGTCTCTTCAAAAAATGGATATTTCCTTACAAAACCACAAAGGCGCTGTCACACTTAACAAAATGAACAAAAATTCCTTGGTATTATCTAAAACCTAATCCACATTCAACTTGCAGGGATTGTCTCAGAAATGTCTTTTTTTTTGTGGTCTGTTTGTTTGAATCAGGTGCAAACAAGGTCAATTGTTGTGATGTCTCTTAATTTCTCTTCCATAGTACTGTTCCCTCCCCAGTTTATTTTCATGCCTTTGTCTTGCTGAAGAAACTGCTCTGACATCTTTTTAAATTGAACCTGGAATGTCACTGTTGAAGAAAAGGGAAATAATGGGCTGACAAACGGTAAAACCTGCCAAACTTTTCAAGCTTATTTTTTGGCTACAGAGGGGTAAAGAGGGAATTCTCAGACATTTCTGCCTATTTAATGATCGGCATAATTTCTAAGAAGCCCTTAAACAATTCTATCCTTCATATGAAAGAGCCTAAAACTGTAATGATCATTTATAAAATTTGTGTTTCATTGTATCATTTGGATACAGTGTAATCTGTAAAATATTTTAGTTTAATATTAAGATATCAATGCATAAACTGACATAAAAATAAGCATATAAACATTTAGCAAAGGCAAGTTTATAAATATCTTTCTGAGAACATATAGAGAAACAATTAAGAATTTGTAAAGAGATTTTAATCAATTTTTAATCAATCTGGGGAAGAAACACAAGGTTGGCATGTCTCTTAACTTTTGTTTTTATCCTTTTTTTCTTTTCTCTTAGCCAGACAGGCAGGTTTTCATTACATTTAATTTGTGTGGCCCTTCAATATTAAGTTGAGTTACTAGGGCAGTGAAACAACTGATGCTGTCTTTTAAAAACTTCACGTTGTGCTTTTTAAAGAAAGACGTATAGAAAATGTGGAGGATTACAAGATGCTGATGAAAATTACAAGTGCTAGGAAAGACGAAATGAAACTTTAACTTATCTTCTCGGTATTTCTGCTACATAAAAATGTAAATTAACATATAGAAGGTTGGCTTTGTTTCTCCTGCAAACAGCTTTAGCTAATAAAACTTCAAAAAGATCCATAATGTACAGTTTTTCAAAATCCAAAATATGAGTGACTTTAAATGGAACCACATGAAGTACACCACTGTAAAGTAATCATAGATAAAATTACCAAACGCAAATGGAAGAAATTCAGAATGAACAGGATGAAGGGCAATTAAGTACCTATTTTGACAATTCGAAGTGGTCAAGTTTCTAGAAGTAAGGCACAGGGACCTTCACCTATCTATCTATGAGTGATAAATGAGGCATTTTGTGTCATTACATTCCCATAAATCACTTTCTTTAACTGCTGACGGCTTTTATCAGATCTAACCTTTTCAAGCTTCTATTAGAGGGCTAACATTTTCAACTTTGACACATGTGCAGTTTACAAATTCTGCAGCTGATTAACTCTGGACAGAAGCTCACTGGTATCATTGTCGTCAAGTTGGGTGAAAGCCTTAGGGTCTCAAAAACTCAGACATTTAGGTTACTGTACAAAAATCTCCATTAATGGGAGGGGCTGGGCTCCAGAGCTGCTAAGCAATGTTTTCTGATGGGAAAGAAACATGAGAAGCAGACTTCATTTTCCATGAAGCAGGTGACCTAGAAAAAAAAAAAAGACAACAAAAGAACGAAAAACTCTAGATGATAAGGGTTAACTTCAAATCAAGTACAGTGGGTGTTTTCTGGATTTTTTTTTTTTTTTTTGGTTATAAACCTTTTTTGGGGCAATCAAGAAGTATTCTTGAAAACATGTTTGCTAAATTTCAGTTTTGATGCTATCAAAATAAAGAAAACCCAAGTTTAATACATTTGAGGGGTAAAGAATATGACCCCAAATGAAATGTAATTTAAGTGGGGCAATTCTAATGATGAAACCTTTTTCGAGAATTTTATGGAGAGCTGTGGAATCAAACTTAAGCATACAGCTTAACATTGCTGTAGATTCCAAACATTTTAAAGATTGTTTTAGTAAATTCAATTAATCGATCAATTCCAGTTGAAAACGAGAAAACAAAAACTTCTACTCCCTCTACTTTTAAAACAGTTGGGGTGCAATCATTAAGACAAAGTATGTAACAGATAGTGCAATTTCTATTGAAGTTACTAATTATTAAATAACCAAGTCTTCCCAGAATGCGTAAAAGTAAAATGAACCACTTATACCTAATGTGAAACATTTTAAACGTTTATCACAAGATGAAGCTTTAAAATAATCAGACTATTTGCCCATTAACAGTATAGAAATAAATAAGGCAAGTATCAGTAAGCTGAAATCTCTTACACTGTACATAGGAGACAGAGACGATCAAGGCTTCCAAATATTTTTAATTTTTAACGGCCCTAATTTCTTACTAGTAAGTGTCAAACATAACAATTGAACTTGACAGTCCAAGGGTTTTGATGATTCACACAAAAGTGCCCAGGTACTTATCATGCGTAGGTCAATGTATCGACATAAATAGCACCTAGATAAATACACTTGAGTAGATATGGGTTTGTGAGGACAAAGATGGCAAAGAAACTTATTTAGAAAACACAAAAGACACAGACCTTAAAATAAAGCTAAAGTTTAAGGAACTAGTGTCATTAGCAATAACCGCCAGACAAAACAAATCTTGATGCTGGCTGTTTGACCACCAGAGAAGCCTGCTACTTCAAATAGCATTAGCTTTGATAAGAACTAACCAGCCATCAAGGCTAAAAAATAAAATCTGAAGAGATGGGCTAAAGGCACGAAAGTAAAAACATTCACAGAGAACGGCCTGCGGCAGATTGCCTCTTGTTGATAAATGACAAATCTTGGAAAAGTGCTGGGGGAAGGACAACTTTTTCCAGCATCACAACCCACACAGTCTTGTAATGTCACCATCTAAGGCCTACGCATGACAAATTAAAAACTTCTTTATTTCACTAATAATGTCACTCATCACAGAAGCTGAGCAGTTACACTTGTGACAATTCAGATGTAAATTCTGGGTTGTCTATGAGTATCCCTAACAAAGGCATATTTATCATTTAAAACAAAAGGACATGACTTCTTGGTGTTCATATCCAAGACCAGTGATGGATGAGGCCACGCTAATCAAAGGACAGACTAGAAAGAACACAGATGTTTGCTACTTTGATTAAGAAAAGGCTGTTCCCTCCCCTAAAACAATATGGTCATTTCAAATTATTTTAAATGTATAATTTTAAATAGATGTTTAAGAGTTTAAAATTCTCAGCTATAGTGTCTGCAATAAAATAAGCATCAGGTTCCCCCCCACCCCAACCTCAAATTATAGAAGAGAAACTTCTAGAAGCCAAGAAAAGATCAAACTACAGGGGAGTAATACTGCCTCAGTTGTAACCATAGAGGGATTTCCACAATTGGTATTTTCCTTCTCAATTATTCTTTTCAATCCAGACAATGAAGAGAAAGTCTGTTATCTAAAACTTTTATAAATGGCACCATTATGGGCTGAAATCAGCCTGAGGAACACTAAAGAGAGAGAGGTTAAGACACTTTTACCATATCTGTTTCCACCTTCGTGTCTTTGTTTTTTATTTCACACGCTTTTAAAGTTGAAAAGCTTTAAAGATAGTTGTCCATATTTTAAGGTTTACTTAAAACCTTAAATACAATGAATGCTGCTGATTTTAGCACTCATCACCATTTTGGACAAGAGAGACCAAAAATAAGTGTGGCATTAAAAAAAAAAAGGTACTTAGAGCTGGAGCTATTGATAGCACTTCCTCCCATCCCACTGATGGAGAGCTATCATCGGGACTGGCTAATAGAAATCCAATTTACAAGGCCCTACTCGTTTGAGTGCCTTCAAGATGTACAGGACTGGTAACCCTTCAGACCTGCAAACAAATGCCTGCTCTTCCAAGGCAGAACTATTTTAATGTTTGGTACGGAAGTCATCACTGCAAGGTCACCTTGAAGAGGGTGGGGAAAGTCTACTTATAACTGATCTGTTTTCCGCGCCACTTTTTCAGTGCCAAGGAAACATGCTTGTTGTTGTTAATAAGCTTCTAATAGAGTGGTGTATGACTAGAAAAAAAACCCACTATAAAGCCATATGGGGGAAAAGAACTATTTGTGCATTTAAAAAAAAAAAGGCTGAGGGCTGTGGGGACCATGGTCTCAGGGAACATCTAGCTTAATTGGCATAACATGGTTTATAAAGAAAATGTTCTACATTCTACCTTGGTGAGCAGCATCTGGGGTCTTAAAAGCCTGTGAGCAGCCATCTAAGATACTCCACTGGTCTCACCCCTTTGGGAGCAAAGGAGAATGAAGAGAACAAGATACAAGGAAAAGATTAGTCCAAAGGACTAACGGACCACAGCTACCAAGGCTTCCACCAGACTGAGTCCAGTACAACTAGATGGTACCCAGCTATCACCACTGACTGCTCTGACCAGGATCATAACAGAGGGTTCTGGACAGAGCTGGAGAAGGATGTAGAACAAAATTCTAACTCACAAAAAAAGACCAGACTTACTGGCCTGACAGACTGGAGAAACCCCGAGACTATGGACCCCGGACACCCTTTTAGCTCAGTAATGAAGTCACTCCCAAGGTTCACCCTTCAGCCAAAGATTAGATAGTCCCGTAAAACAAAATGAGACTAATGGGGCACAAAAGTCCAGGGACAAGGACTAGAAGGCAGGAGGGGACAGGAAAGCTGGTAACAGGGAACCCAAGGTTGAGAAGGGACAGTGTTGACATGTTGTGGGGTTGTTAACCATTGTCATAAAACAATACGTGTACTGTTCAATGAGAAACTATTTGTTCTATAAACCTTCATCTAAAGTAAATTTAAAAAAAAATTAATTAAAAAAACAAAAAAAAAACCCCAAACAAACAAAAAAGCAACTTGGATAGCTTTGTGTCACAGGTGAAATGCCAAGCAGACAGATGATATACAAGTTTTCCCTTTTGGTAGGATCATCTTGTTCTCAAAATGGTGGTTCCATTCAACTCACACAGTCACTCTTCACACCTATAATCATGGCGCTCCTTGTATGCAGGATCTGTGTCACATGAAATGTGGCCACTGCTTGTTAGACCAGCGGGAACATTCCATTTTACAGTACTGAATTGTAGCTACCCATTTACCAAGGTCCCATTTTCACTAACCATATTAACCATTCTATGCTCTACTTATAATACCCATGCCTTCGTTTTAAGTATATACCCGCCCCTCACAGAAGGAATGAAGAGCTTAAGATTTCATAGGACTTAACACTCAATATATTAAGAGGTATTTATAGAATAACAAAAATCTTTCACCTTTTGGCCCTTTTATGAAAAATTTACTGGATGCCTAATATATTTAATATTCAGTAACATGTGAGAATAATTTTTATGCAATTCTGATAGTTCGAAAGATAGATAACTCAATTATTAGATCATCTATCAAAATATTCAGATGTATAAGAGGCTACTAAAAAGATGGATGACTGAGAAACTCACTGACTCTCCAGCCATCATATTCATGCATTTGGCCAGACAACATTTTTCGCTGCCTTCACAAGCAAGCTTCATTACCCATCACTCCACTGAAAAGAGTTTATTATGAGGCTGCCATCTTGGCAAGACTATTATTTAGATGATAAATGCTGAGGGGAAAAAGTGTGTCTACTTTATTTTTTATTTATTTATTTTTTTTAAGAAAAAAGATGAGCTTTTCTGACAGATAAAACAAACACCATCTACATTTCTAATTCACTTAAATTTGGCAGATACAAATATAGGTCAGTTACAGCTAGGATGTTATCTTCTGCCTGAATTTTGCCCTTAATTTGTAAAATGTAAATTAACTAATTAGAAGAAAAACAGCATGATTAGTGACAAAATACTTCAGCTGGGTCTTTGCTTCCTGACATTTATGATCAACTATTATGAATTATTGCTTTTTTAAATAATTAGCATATTTTTTTTTCTCGCCACAGTGAAAGAAATTTTACTGAAAATTTATAAAAGAAGGCCAAGAAGCTGGCATAACAACAGAACTTTGTGGTATCCTTTCTCCAGAAAAGATGTATACAGGATGACAACTGGGCTAATTTATGCCTGTGTACCTACGGGTGAATTCAGGGCAAAGAAGTGTGTAGAAATTAAGTCACTAGAAAACTTGGTTAGAAAGACTCCTTCCTGTATAAGAGAAAGATGCCTTAGACTGGGCTGTACTACGGTTTATGATGTATTCGGGACTTAACCTCTCGCTGTCATTTCAAATGGAGTTGCTGTGTATTCAAGCAATTAGTGAGAATAGTGTGCACGCGTGGGGGTGCAATGTTAGTTAGAAAATGGTTAGGAAAAAAAAAGATGAATTTAGCCACCTGAGTTTCAGCAGGAGGACCTGTCATTGTTAAGTAAAATTAATCCATGTAATAGTTAAGTGAAAAGAGGTTTTCAACTATTCCTATGTAGATGAGGACTCTACAATGAAAAGTACATCCACAATGTCAGATATAAATGTCAATTAGAAATTACATACACTCCTGGGAGGGAAGGTCTGTGCGGGTGGCCAGCCTCCCGCACAGTGGAGTGTGTGTGTGTGTGTGTGTGTGTGTGCGCGCGCGCGCGCGCGTGTGTGACCAGGCCTTGCGCAGGCGAAGCGGGATTGGGGCTGTCAGTTCTCATAGCACACAAACTTTGAGGTCTAACCTGAATGAGGAATACCGGGAACACTGGAGCTAAGCCTTGGGGTAAAACAGATCGGAGCCGAGAGTGCTCTATTGGCACATGGAAAGGTTTCCAGTGACATGACAACATTAGAAAGGGCGGAGAAAATAGACAGAGAATCCAAACAAAGACATACGATGTCTGTGTGCTCCTGGAAAGTACAGTGTTTACGCGAAACAGGTGGACAGTTAAAAAAAATTCAGTACTTAAAAATTTCAGTCCTAATTTTACGTATGCCACTAAAATGCTTACCTTGGACAAAAGTACTTCCATTTCATTTAGCAGACAGTTTTCATTTGCAAACAATGCAACCAAAACGTCTGAATATACCTTTTTCCAGTAGTATGACAAATACAGAAAACTTTAAACACTTTGCAAAGTGCAAAATAAATGCTTAGAGAATATTATTACACCTATTTGATATTTACTAGTGGCGGATACAGCAAGAAAATCTTTCTGAATAACTGCTCCTGATTAAAAAGAGTATTTCTTAAGGATTTGGCTGATCACTTTTCTATTTTAGAAATTCATTAATAGCAAACATTTTTCTCTGCATCCGAAAACCACCGTGAATTGAGAAATGATACGGGGCCTAACGTCAGAGCGCCACTTGACAGTATATAAATCTAACACAGAACATCAGATTTCTACATGACAGAAAATTCTCTTGACAGATGTCTGGCTTTCACCTAACTCTTCAAACTCTCAACGCCTGAGATACTTTACCTACCTGGCAATTACTTCAAAAGCTCCCTAAGATTTACCTTAATGTACATTAATCTTGCACTTTAGATGTGATACTTAAGCATTTGATCTCCAGTACATTGGCTGCTACCACAAAGATAAAGGAAGATCATATTACAGCATAGGGGGTTCCCATTTGGTTCGTTTCTCTCTTTCAAGCGTTAACAACCTTCGGTCACATTTGTTGTTCTGAAAAACCAATTTCTTTTCATTAAAAGCCTTCGAAGTTCCAAGCAAGGTTTCTGGCTTGACGGTAAGTGGAAAGAACAAGGGTAGAGGAATTTAAAAAGCAGTAGTTTATGTCCATTTACATTTTTTAATATTTCTGTACTGAAGGCAGCATTTCATGTTTCAGGAGCGTGTTTACCTGTGAAGGAGGAGGAGGAAGGCCAAGAGAGAAATGCAATGCATGTTCGGTATCCTGGCCCAACCTGTGTTCCTCAGTGTTGTGGGAAGGTCAGACCCTTTCAGCATTGTACTGGTGTGTCAAAATACATCAACAAACCATCACACTGCAGGAGGAAGAGTGACCTTTCAGGTCTTTGTGTTTGGGCTGGCGATGCAGCTTTGGACGTGGGGTATGCATGAGTGGTTTTTCTAGGTGCTTGACAAATGCATCCCCCAAAGTTTCTTTCAAGTGTGACTGTTAAAAGTACAGTCTGGTACAACTTTCAAACACATATAACTCATGGCAGAAAGTGATATTAGGTTAACCATCAACACCCCAAATAATCAGATTCAACACAACTAGATTGAAATTACTTTCTAAATGTTCAAGGGATGGAGATCAGGGATCAGTCAACTTAGAAACAATCTTGTACTCAGTAAGAGTTCTAATTATTGTTAATTACTTCTCTAAACATTATTATGGATGTCATTATATCACACTTGTCTTCTTTCTCTCTCTGTCTGTAAAAACACGCATTTCTCTACTCTCTCCCTTTGTGAGAACCCACTCTACCTATTTTTACTGCGGATGACCCCTAAATCAGTCCAGCTCTCAACCATCATTTGAACTCCCCTCCCATAACCCGGCCGCCTTTAGGCATTTCTAAATATCCCAACTCAAGTTATTGGAAACCTAGATTATTTTCCATCCTCAACTTTTTAATTGCATTGCTATTCTCTCCACCACCAATATCAAAATCTCAAAGTTATCTCTCTTCCGTATCTCACAACAAAAAAACATTTAGGACTTCTGGCAAAATGGTGCTCTAGGCAGAAGCACCATGCTGGCCCTCCACAGCAAAGATCCGAAAAACTAAGCTGAACAGAGAAAACAACAATCCTGAAACCCTAAAACATCAAATGAAGAGGTACAGAACTCAGCCAAGCACCAAATGGAGTGAGAAAACTGACGGAGAACGGAGTGCGAGGAGAGATTCATGCAGAGGTCCCCTACCAGCTAACGCAGCGTGGATCCGCCATCTTGGACTCCTATCGGAGATCAGCAAACAAGGGGTACCAGAAAGCAGCTTCACGGAGCTTCCAAAGGGAGAAAAAACAACCGGTAATTTGCAATATACGCTTTCCCAACCCCCAGCCTTCTTCACCCCCACTCAGTCTCCTTTGCTTCCCGCGGCCACAATCTTTTGTCCGGGAAGCATCAGCTGCTTGGATTCCACCCACCCGAACGGGCCGGCTCTCTGAGTGCCATTTGTTGGCTGCTGGTGTTCCTTTTTCTGTTTCTTTTCCTTTCTTCCTTACCTCTCACCACCTCCACCTCCTTTCGCTCAAATACCTGGCTCCGTGCACCATCTTTGCTTCTTCCTGAGGGGCTGCAGAGCTCCAGTAATTTGTGATATACGCTTTCCCACCCCCTACACTTCTTCTCCCACACTCAGCCTCCTCTACTTGCCGCAGACACAGTCTCTTGTCCCAGAAGCACCGGCTGCGTGAATTCCACCAGCCTGTGCTGGCTGGCTCTCTGAGCGCCATTTGTTGGCTGCTGGTGTTGCTTTTTTTCCACTTCTTTTGATTTCTTCCTTACCTCTCACCACCTCCCCCTCCTTTGGCTCAAATACCTGGCTCCGTGCACCATCTTTGCTTCTTCCTGAGGGGCTGCGGGGCTCCATTCGAGTGTGGAGCTGCTTCCCGGTTTGGGCTGCTGCACTGGTGGGATCCCCGGGCTTTTGTTTGTTCATTTGTTTTGAATTCTTTGTTTGTTTTATTTTCCTTTTCTTGAGTTGGGAGCCCGTTCTGGCCAGGCGGTGCTGTGTGGCTTGGAAACTACCCCCTCAGCTTGCACAGACGAGCAGAGCGATCCCTGAGGACATATCTTTTCTCGTTGTTTTTTTTTTTTTTTTCTGTTTTATTGGGGGCTTTTCTTGTTATTTTTTTTTTAATTTGCTTTGTTTTCTTTTCCCTCTTTTTCCCTTTTTGTCTTTCTTCATTACTCAGTTTCTCGTCTCTCTATGTCTTCCTTCTCTTCTTCTCTTTCTGTTCCCTGAATACCTGGTCTCGTATACCTCTACAGCTTCTAGCCAGGTTGTACTGCAACACATGAGAGTAACTTTCCCAGACCTCATAGCCGCACCGGTAGGATCCCTGGAAACTTTGCTGTTCTTTTCCCTTTCCTATTTTTATTTATTCATTCTTTTCTTTTCTTTTTTTTTCTTCCTCTTCCCCATTTTGTTTCTCTCCATTTCATAGTCTCTCATCTCTCCACTCCAAGGGCAAGCTCCCCTAGCATTCTTTCTTGTTTGTTTGTATGTTTTTGGCTCCTGTTCCTCTCTCCTCTTTCCCATATCCGTCTTAGCTCCATACATAAAAATCTCCCTGCTACATCCTGCCTACCTGCACCATGCACTTAACATCACACCACCAAGCAGCACAGACACACCCTACTGGAACATACCCTGCACTGATTACCGACCCACCCTGGTGTCTGTAGTAAGTGCCACAAACAACCAGTCCCAGTAACTCGTCTTCAGCCAGACCTGCCCTGCCGTACCATATCTGAGTGACTGACCCTGACAATTGGAGAAGGAGGCGAAAAGTATTGTGCCCACAGACGAGCAAACAAAAAAGAACTCACAGCCCACCTGCTCAGACATAGCCAAACTAAAAAAAAAAGGACGAAACAAAAAAAATCTATAATCAATAAAAAAGAAAAATAACTACTGAATGCCCCGAAGACAGCAGACAATATCTAAACGTTTACAAAAACAGGACAGGATGGTTCCAGTAGGTGTCCAAAATAAAATGCCAGATGACTTTCCAGTGGAAGAAAAGGCACTAGAACTACCTGATAGGGAATTCAAATCACTAATACTCAGAATTCTCCAAGAACTGAAGCAAAAAGCAGACAAAAATGAGGAAAAAATAGACAAATTCATGGAAAATACAGACAAAAAATTGGAAGAATACAGGAAAATAATGCAGGAACAAAATGCCAAAATAAATTCACAACTAGAATTATACAAAGACAACAATTAGAAATCCAAAAGATAAACAACAAG
>NW_004444012.1:4602365-4650546 GCF_000243295.1 Trichechus manatus latirostris | reverse complement strand
TGTCGTGGGGTTGTTAACCAATGTCATAAAACAATATGTGTACTACTGTTTCATGAGAAACTATTTGTTTTGTAAACCTTCACCTGAAGTACAATTAAAAAAAAAAAAACCAGAACCTTTAGTTACTTGCCCACTTCTGTAAATGCTATCTCTATAATCTCTGTAAATCTGTACAGCCCCCCTTCCACTTCCACAGTTCCCATTACAGTTTGGGAATTATTTGGTGATTTTAACGTGGATGACTGCAATCCCAACAGTGTTCCTGTCCCCAACTTCTTGTTTCTGTCAGTTGTAAGCATTGCTACCAGGATACTCATCGTAAAGGTAGGTCTTGATCATGCCATTCTTTTATTCAAAAAACTTCCCCAGCTTTGTCCTGTTCCGTCACTTTGCAGCTCTGTGACCTTGACCTTGGCACTTCACCTCTCTAGGCCTCAATTTTCTCATAGAAGATGGGGATAAAATACTAGTATGTACCTCTTGGAGGTGTTACATAAAGAAAGCAATAAGTTTAAATGTTTAAACTGGTGCCTTGAACGTAGTAGGTGCTCAATTAATGCTAGCTGTTATTTTTGTTTTCCTATTCCATTAAATTAAGTTCCTTGAAGGCAAGGTTAGGTGTTGCTCACCTTTGTATTCTTTGCAATACATAATTGTAGCTGCCTCTACGTAGATGAAATTCACAGATATCTTCTGGACTCAATTGTGCATCTATCCTGCTACGGATAGATCAGTTTGCTGGAACTCATTGCATTGAGAATATGTAGCAATGAAAATACTCACTTGACATTAAAATAACTCATGGCAATTGGGGCTGAAAAATCAAATATTTTGGTCTTGTGTTGAGTTCACTATGGTTTCACGCACCTCGTCTATTAGCACACAGACAATGACTTCATTTTTACTACGTCCATAATACGGAGTGCTCTGACAAATCAGAGCTGAGCACACCAAGGGTAACCATGAAAACCTCATATTTTCACAACCTGATGAATTCTGTGATCCTAAAAAGAAAAACTTCTTTATTAAATAAATGAATTTTGCTTTAATTGTGCATTATGATCACTGTGAATAAACTATCTGAGGATACAGCAAGAATAAATTTAAAATAGGGAGGTCGCGGTGATTGGCAAAGTTGCCAGGAATGAATGGGATGGAAATGGCAATAATGAGAAGCAGGAAGGGGTTAACAAGACATCTCGCTGGTAGAGCATGGTGTGAGAAAATAAGGGTGACCAAAACATAGGAAACATCTCAAGTTCAGTGATTCAGGCAGGAAAGAGAATAAAACGAGAGAATGGAATTGATACAAATATTAAGAGTACAGGGTAAGAATGTATGAGAGACAGCAGGAAAACATAATGAATGTAACTGGCTTTTGTTAATAAATAAAGGGAATTCATGGGAGGACTCTAGTTTTTACAAGAATATAACTTCCAGAGTCAATTAGAAGTTAAAATTAAAGCATCCTTCCCATTGTTATTATGTACTTATATAGATTTCTGTGCTATGATAAGAAGAGTTTGAGATGTGTAAATTGTATCCATGGCTCCTTTTCCATACTCTGTATGTGTGAGAAGGGAATGAGTATGGGCAAACGAGGGCAAACAGCAGAAGAACTCAGAATTGGGAAACTGGGTGAAAATGAACTAATTATATACACTGCATTAAAAACCATAATTGAGAGACTTCTACTTAGAGTCAGGATGGGGTAATGGGGGCTGGATTTAACCTCTTGCTGGAAATAACTAAAAAAACCAAACAAATTAGATGACACAACTTGTTAAAGCATTGAACATCAAGCAATGAAGGACAGGATCCCTGGGTGATGGGAACTGAAAGAGGTGAGGCTTTCTATCACCCTAGCTTACCGTCTGAAGTTTCCAGGCTGCAACGCAGAGGGGGAAACCATGTGAAGCCCAGTGGTATTCCAGCACTGAGGAGCGGAGCCAGGGGAATAGGAAGAGCAAGGTAGTTAGGGTTTGCAGGGAAGCACATGAGCAGGAGAGAGCAGCACAAAGGAGAATTCCAGAGATCCTTCCTTGAGCATTCAGCAGAGGACTGATCAGTGCATGCATGTAAAGATACAGAAGACTTGAACAACACTATCAACCAGCTTGACCTAACTGACAGTTTAGAACACTCCACTCAACAACAGCAGGTTAAACTTTCTTTTCAAGCGCACGTGGGACATTTACCAAGGTAAACCATGGTCTGGGCCATACAACAAATCTCAACAAATTTAAAAGGATTCAAGTCATACCAAGTTTGTTCACTGACCTCAACAGAATTAAATTAGAAATAAGTAACCGAAGGCTGTCTTAAAAATTTCCAAATATTTGAAAACAAAATGGCACAATTCTAAATAACCCATGTTCAAAGAAATAAAAAAGTAAATTAGAAAGCATTTGTAAACAAATGAAAATGAAAACAAAACATATAAAAATGTGTAGGATGCAGCTACAGAAGTACAAAAAGGTAAATTTATAGCACTAAAAATGCTTATTTCGGAAAAAACCAATGGTCTCAAATGAATAACCTCAGCTTCCATCTTAGGAAACTAGAAGAAGAAAAGCAAATGAAACATAAACTAAGGTAGAAATCAATAAATGACGAAAAAGAAAATCAATAGAAAAAAAAATCAATGAAACAAAAAATTAGTGCTTTCAGAAGACCAATAAAATTGATAAACTTCTAGCCAGACTGATCTGGAAAAGAAGACACAATTGTTAATATCAGGAATGAAGTCTACATTCTATAGTCTACAGATACTAAAAGAATAATAAAGGGATATTATGAACAAATTCATGTCAATACATTCCAAAACTTAGACGAACTGAACAAATTCCTTAAAAGATATAAACTACCAGAGCACAATCAACAACAACAAAAAATACATAATCTGAATCTCCCTATATATAAATAGACTCTGTAATTAAAAATCTTACAACAACCAAAAATATTTCAGGCCCAGATGGCTTCACAGGTTAATTCTACCTAACATTTAAGGAAGAAACAAATGCCAATTTTTGTTTCCAGAAAACTGAAGAGGCCACCATTACTCTGATATTAAAACCAGACAAAAATTTGAGAAGGACCAGTATCGCTCATAAACATAGTTGCAAAAATTCCTAACAAATTTTAGCACAACAAATCCAACAGAATATAAAAGGGAACTAATTCATGACTAAGGGGTGCTTATCTCAGGAATGCAAGGTTTGTATAACATTAAAAAAATCAATCAGTGTAATTCACTATATTGATAAACTAATAAAAAGATCATATGATCATTTTAATAGATGCAGAAAAAGCATCTGAAAAAATCCAACACCAGTTTTTTATAAAAACTCTCAGGAAACTAAGAACAGAATGGAATTTACTCAACCTACCAGATAAAGGAGCCCTGGTGGCACAGTGATTAAAGCACTAGGCTACTAACCAAAAGGTCAGCAGTTCAAACCCACCAGCCACTCGATAGGAGAAAGATATACAGTAGTCTCCTTCTGTAAAGTTACAGCCTTGGAAACTCTGTTGGGGCAGTTCTACTCTGTCCTAAAAGGACACTATGAGTTGGAATCAACTAGACAGCAGTGGGTTTTATCAGAAAAAGAGTATCAATAAAACCTTACAGCTAATGTTTTTAATGATGAAAGATTGATGCCTTTTCCTCAAGATCAAGAGCAAGGCAAGGACGTCCACTTGGACCACTCCCATTTACCTTTGTATAAGAGATTCTAGCCAGTGTGTTATCGCAAGAAAAAGAAATAAAAGGCACCCAAATTGAAAAGGAAAAATTAAAACCACCTTTATTCACAGGTGACAGGACTGTCTATACAGAAAATCCTATAATTGAGAAGCTAAAGAATTAATAAATGAATTTTTCAAGGCTTCAGGATTCAAGATCAATATACAAAATCAATGGTATTCTTCTATAGTAGCAATGAACACTTAGAAATTGAAATAAAAACTAAAAACTGTAATTTCCAATAGTATCAAGTAATATAAAATACTTAGGAATAAATTTGGCCAAAAAAAAAAAAGTGAAAGATTACCTGACTGGAAACTATACGGCATTTTGAGAAAAAAATTTAAGAGGCTTAAATCAATGCAGAAATCCCATGCTTACGAATCAGATGACTCAATAATGTTAAGATATCAATTATTCCAAATTGATGTATAAATTCAATGTGATCCCAGTTGAAATTTTTTTTTTAGGATTAGATGAGCTAACTCAAATTCATATGGCAATGTGAAGGACCTAGAATAGTAAAAAATAACATTAAAAAAATAATAAAGTTGGAGAACTTAACAACGTTTTCAAAATTATGAAATTATAGTAGTCAAGACAGTCCAACATCAGTGAAAAGACAGAAAAACAGATCAATGGAACGAAACAGAGAATCTACAAATAGGGCACACATACATTATCAATTCATTTTTTACAAGTGCAAAGGCAATTAAGTGGAAAAAGAATAGTCTTCTCAACAAATGGTTCTGGAACAACTGGATATCCTTAGTCAAGAAAATGAACTTCAATCCATGTATCACACCATATACAAAAGTTAACTCAAAATGATCAAAAATATTGATCTAAATGTAAATCCTAAAATTATAAATCTTTCAGGCACAAAAAAAAAAAAAAAAAAACATAGGGAGAAAATGTTTGTGATTTTTTAAGATCTTTGTTATGATTTGGATTGTTTCCCCCACAAAGGTATGTTTAAGTCACAACCTTGGTACCTTTGAATATGATCGTGTGGAATTAGGATCTCTGAAGATGTTTTTAGTTAAGGTAACATGCGGTCATACTAGAATAGGGTGGGTCTTCATCCAATCTGAGCGGCGTCCTTGTAAAAGAGGAGACTAGACGCAGAGACACGTCGGAGAAAGAACAGCCATGTGAAGATGCACTGGCAAGCCAAGGAACGCCCGTGGTTAGCAGAAGATGGAGAGACAAAAACCGAAAACCATCGTCCTCTAGAGATTGCAAAGAGAGAAAGCATGGCCCGGTCAAGACACCGATTCACGATTAGGACTTGCAGCCTGCAGAACCGTGAGACGATAAATTTCAGTTGTTTAAAGCCAGCCACTTGGTGGCACTTTGTTTTGGCAACTATAGGACATGAATACAATCTGTAAACTTTAAGATTTCTTAGCTATGATGCTAAAAGCACAATTCATAAAAGAAAGCCTTAATACATTGGACTTAATAAAAATTAAGAACTTCTGATCTTTAAAAGACCGCTAAGTGAATGAAAAGATAATCCATAGACTTGGAGATAATCTTTGCAAATCACATATCTGATACAGGACTTATATCTGAAGGAAATATAAAACTCTCAAAACTCAACAATAAGAAAACAATCCAATTAAAAACTGAGCCAAAAAATTTGAGGAGACAGTTCTCCAAAGAAGACAAATAGATTGCAAGTAAGCAGGTAAAAAGATTCTCAATACCATCTGCTATTACACAAATGCAAATTACAACCATATTAATGCAGAGCTATTGGAAAGTCTAAGATTAAAAGCTGACCAGACTAAGTGATAGGGAGGACAGAGAACACCTGGAACCATCATAAACTGCCAGTGGTAATGTAAAATCAGACAAGTGCCTTGAAAAACGGTTTAATCTTTTCGTAAAAGGGTAAACACATACCTACACCAAATGACCCAGACATTTCTTTCCTAGATATTTATCCAAGAGAAATGAAACTGTACAAACACTTGTACATGGCTGTCCACAGCAGCTTTAGTGATAGCCCAAACTAGGACCAACCCAAATGTCCATCAACGGATGAATAGATAAACAAATGGAGATAAAGACATATAACTAACTACCCCTCAGCAATAAAAAGGAATGAACTATGGATGCATGGAGCCCTGGTGGCGCAGTGGTTAAGAGCTACAGCTGCTAACCAAAAGGTCGGCAGTTCGAATCCACCAGGCGCTCCTTGGAAACCATATGGGGCAGTTCTACTCTATCCTATACGGTTGCTATGAGTTGGAATCAAATCGACTTGACGGCAATGGGGTTTGGTTTTTTGGTTTATTGATACATGCAACAGCGTGGATAAACCTTGAAAAAATTATGCTGAGTAAAAAAAACCAAACAAAAGAGAACACATGCTGTTTATTCTATTTATATAAAATGCTAGAAAATGCAAGCTAATCTATAGTGACAGGAAGCAGATCAGCGGTTTCCTACTGATGGCTGGTTGCGGGGGAGAATAGAAGAGGATGCAAGGAAGGATTATAAGGGACACAAGGAACCTTTTGGAGGTGATAAGTGTGTTCATTGTCTTTATCGTGGTGATGGTTTTTATAGCTTTATTCACATGTCGAAACTTATCAAATTAAAAAAAAAAAGCCAATCCTGTTGCCGTGGAGTTGATTCCAACTCATAGCGACCCTATAGGACACAGTAGAACTGCCCCATAAAGTTTCCAAGGAGCACCTGGTAGATTCGAACTGCCGACCTTTTGGTTAGCAGCCGCAGCTCTTAACCACTGCGCCATGAGGGTTTCCACGGATCAAATTACACACTTTAAATATGTGCAGTTTATTGTACGTCAATTATGTCAGCTGTTCAAAAAACACTCTTATTTCTTAAAACGGACCTACTCTCTACAGTGCCTACTTGGCAACCAACTGCAATTCAGAACAAAATATGAACTTGATTTAAAATGAACACACTATATTTCTTAACACTTGTTCTACAGTTCACATAGCTTGTGAATCCACACAGGTGTTTCCTCAGTTCAGCTGGAATTAGTGAGTTTGTACCATATGCAAAGAAATACCCCGATCCTGTGGCTCTCAAGTCCGACGATCCGGGGGTTATCATATTCTGGTGACCGGCTTTTACAACAATCCCACAGACGGGCATTTTGAACGCAGACTGAAGGCTGTTGGGGGAGCAATGGCCCATGGCCCAGCCCATTTCTCACCCCATGAAGGTGAGTACGTTAACCTTGTATGTCAGAGAGGTTTTTAGCTTTAGTTTGGCAAACCCACCAGCTAACTTCATAATGAACCTTTTATGACAGATTTCTCAGCATGACCGACATGAAACTGCATGGTGGACTAGAAAGAGCGTGGGCGTGGAGTTCAGAGAGACCTGGGTTCACGTCCCACCTCTGCAGTCTACTGTCACAGTTCTTACTGTCAGTCCCTCAAGGCCAGAGGCCGAATCTCTACTCGCTAACACTGCCTGTAAATGTTTGCTGACCTGAACCAGTATTCCTTCATTAAAGTTGTTATTTCTTTCTCATCAAGACTCTGGAGGCAGACAGGCTAGGAATGGTAGGGTTAGCTGGCGCATCAGGGCTAGGTAAAAGAGGTGACGTCAATGCTGGATGTGGATTAGTGGTATCTAAAGTTTTCAAAACAAAACCAAATGAGAGTGGAAACACGGTAAAATATGGCAAATGAGGAATCTGAGTAAAGGGCATAGGAGTTGTACTATTCTAGCTTTTCTTTAAGAGAGAAGTAATTTCAAAATAAAAAAATTACCAAAAAATTCAAAAACAAATGAAAATAACAACAAACAAACAAAATAAACCCTCGAGGTCAAGTCATCACCCCACACCAATAAATCAGTTCTTCAGAGATAAAGCCCACATCACTATTTTTCAAACGCTCTCCTTGTGATTTTAACATACAGTGTGAAGAATCACTGCCCGAGACACGGACCCATTTTAGCATCAGTTTCAACCTGATCTCCATTATTCGAGAACTCGTCTCAGAAATGAACTCTGTATTCTTGGGTTCCTGACTCTAGCTGTGCTCCTGACCTCACTGTGTATTAGTAGAATCTCTCAAAAAAATTTTTTTTCCTTCCCTCTTTGGAAGATCCTAATGGTTGTTTTTCCATTTTTAGAATGGGCACCCAATCATTTGCTTGTTGGTTTGGGGTAACATTACTGAACCACACGTGACTCAGATTAACTCGATCATACTTGGTCAGCAGGAAAGGTCAAGAGCCATCCTTGGAACAATTCTTTGGTCTCCTGGAGTTGGCCAATTGATCAATACCCACCCTCTGCCCCACAAAGATACTGCACATGCTTAAATACCCCTATTGGCGTCAAGTCCTATAGCAACCTTATAGGACAGAGTAGAACTGCCCCATGGGGTTTCCAAGGAGCGGCTGGTGGATTCAAGCTGCCAACCTTTTGGTTAGCAGCTGAGCACTTAACCACTGGACCACCAGGGCTCCTGCTTAAATACTGTAATCAGATAAATATCTTTCTAGGCAGAAAAACCATAATTCATTGATATTTCCTTATAGATTTATTTTCTTTCCCTTCAATATTCTGATGTTCTTTTAACTCTTTCCAGTTCCTCAACCACCATCTCTTTACTGAAAAATACAAGCTCCAAAGGCCTAAGGTAACATTTCTGCTCTTTATTCAGTTTTTTAATCAAAAATCATTAATGAAAAACAATTAACAATGTCAGAAAATATGAATTCCTTCGTGGGAAAAGCCTTTACTACTCACATTCAAAATGCAGAAAAAAATGGTACTTAACCATTATGAGAATCATTATTATAAAAGTACTGTACACACACAAGAGGCTTCCCATGTCCTTATCAAGTATTACGAGGTTACTGCAGCTAATAACAGTGCCAAGTACTTGTCTGCAACAACGGAACATCAATATCCCACAACCATCTCCACTATAAGAGATGGGAAAGCAAATTATTATATTTTACTTCTATAGAAGCCCTCTCCAGTACATCTGCTAATTATTAGTCCATCTGTCTCCTGTTGATGGTGATGACTATTTGTTCGTACACGGCAGTAAGGCCTTCTGAGGCTGCTGTAATTGAAGGTTTGCAAGAGCTTCTATGGCTGAGGTACATCCTCGAACTTAAGACAGATGTGGTGATCAGCCTTGTTTTTAGCAAGACTGAAATAACTGGAAATCTGTGATTTGGCTAATTGCAGGCTTCCTGCAATTTCTTAATAAAGCAAAAACTTTGGCCATCCTCTGAAAAGTACCTTTCTTAACTCTAACTGCTTGGTGGCCCAGTTCTAAATGCCTCTCCTCTCAAGTTATCAGAGACAGAGAAGGCAATTGCATGACCAGTGAGTAAATAACCGATCTTTAAAAAATACTTAGAGGTTAGAATCAGAGTCAAATCAGTTATTGTGGCAGAAGGTATTAGCTTAGCATTGCCTCTAGGAGACGAGACTCACTGGAGCCAAAGGCTCAAAAATCCAGCAGCGGAAACTCAGCTCTTAATCTTTTCAGCGGTGCATAGGTGGGATCGAGACCCCAGTTCTCCGGTTCTCCTTTCCCCTCAAATCCTCACACCAGTACAAGAAACAGCTCTGGAAGATATGGACTTGCTTTCTTTGATACTGCCCTTTAGATCCAGTCAAAGGGGCCCATGTTCTGGATCCCAGCTTTAGAGGACTCTGCTCTGCCCGCCCCCACCGGTTGGATCCTACCCCATGGGTGAAGAGTTTGCACAGGGTCAAGGGAATGTCCCCACCTGATACCTGTACTCTCCACCCCTTTCTAGGCCCCACACCATGTACCTGGGACCTTGGAACTTCCTGATCAAATGGCCCTGAGACCACTTCTAGGGTGTGAACGATTGCTCTCTTGGGTTCACCTTCTTGACCGAGGGCAGACCACCAGAACGTGTATGTCTGGGCAGAGGTTCGTGAGACTGTACATGGAGCATAGACGTGCAGGCTGGGTTGTGCCTGTTGCCCTTCCAAGTGTAGGAAGGACCCATGGGTAGGAAGACAAGGGAGGTGGGCTACGGGGTGGGACCATCTATCCCTCCACTGCCACATGCAAGCCTGAAACTCAAAGGAGTCTGGGAGTTCTTAATGCAAATCTGAACTTCCAGGTCTTCATACAGGATAAAATACATTTTACTTAATGGCTGTTAACTTGATCTATAACTTTAAATATTTAGACACCTGGTATGCAGGCCTACATTTGTACTCTTGTCCCAGGCCCCTCAGGTATTTAGGGTGGGCCCAGTTGTATGCATCCCCTAAAGAAACTACAGGAAGCAGTATTATGATATTGACACTTAGGATTTTCCAGGCATTTGGTGCCAAATTTCAGAGTACTGGCTGACGTTTCGGAAATGTAAATCATCAATACAAAATTATAAGCACTTATGCAAAAAACTTTATAAAGAGCATTTGCCATTTAGTTATCAGTTATTTTTCTATTTTAAAATTTCTTATGTGCATACACTAATGTCACACTTCACAAAATAGATCTTAAAAGTCTATACATCCGAAAACTTGGCAAAAGATTTTTAGAAAAATGAACCACACCTCAGAATGGCATTCTAAAAGACAAAAACGTGGCCCCATTATGGTTTAACGTCACAATGTCTGCCATAATCCTTAACAGTTGATTCAAAATGGTGTTGTAAGTCAGCGATCAGAAAATTAATTTACACATTCATTCATTCAATAAATATCTACTGATCACCTACTATGTGTCAGGCACTCCACCAGCTTCTAGGCATTCAACGATGGATAAAACAATGAGGGGCAGGCTAAATGTAGCAACGAGAAATAACAATATAAAAAAGTTATTTTAAAGGCTTGCATTCAAACAAGCAAATTGGTGTTTATGAAAATGTTCCCAACTCTACGATACTGATTCATTCAGACAGTATTAAGAAGAACAGTAAAGTCGAGAGAGAATGAGAGCAAGAAAGTCAAACGAGCATAAAAGAGGAACAGAATCTCAGGTGAGGGGAGAGAGGCAGGTGTGGAGAGAAGTACGGTGGAAGGCAGCCAGATCGTGTCGGCCCCAAATGCCATGCAAAGAGTTTGGGTTTCATTTCAAAGGTGATGGGAAGCTGGGAGAGTTTTGAGCAGGCAAGTGACACAATCTGATTTATATTTTCCAAGAGTCACTCTGGCTGGGCTATGAAAAACTGGCTGCAGGGGTGCCAAGAGTTGACGTAAGAAGACTAGTTTGGAAGCGACAGTGATAGTCTGAGACATACTGGTAGCCACTGAGGTGACAGCAGAAGGTGGTGATAAATGGCATGATCTGAGACATGGTGAAGACAGAGCTGAAAGGACTTGCTGATGGACTGGATTCAGGGTGAGGACATCTAGCTTTTTGGCTTGTGCATCTGGCAAATTGTGGCACCATCAATTGGACTGTAGGAAAATAGGGGAGTAACAAGCTTGAGAAGAAAAATCAAGGGTTCAGTTTTGCACATGTTAAGTCTGAGATATCCCTTAGATATCCAAGACGAGATACTGAGTGGACAGGTGGATAGACAAACAAGTTTGAGGTCAGGGTAAATATCAAGACTGGAGATAAAATTTATGAGGTATCAGTGTAGAGATGGCATATAAAGCCACTGGACCCAATGAGATTCCCAAGGGGATCACCAATGGTGTCAGTGTAGACAGAGATGGGAAGAGGGATGAGCACTGAGCTGCAGGGCCCTCCACCCTAGAGGCTGGGAAGAAGAAGAATCAGCAAACGAGACTGGCATGGTGGGAAGAAACCCAAAAGAATATGCTGTCTTGTATTAAAAAACCAAAACCATTTCTGTTGAGTTGATTCTGACTCACAGTGACCCTATAAGACAGAGAACTGCCCCCATAGAGTTTCCAAGGCTGTAACCTTCACAGGTGCAGACTGATAACATCTTTCTCCCGTGGAGTGGCTGATGGGTTCGAACTGCTGACCCTTCCACCAGTGCTCCTTACGTCTTGTATGAAATAACTGATATTCACAACAACTCAGCAAGGAAGATATTATTAACCCCACTTTATTGAGAAGGAAACAAAGGCTCAGGGAGGTTAGGCAGGTTGCTAAGAAAATGTTTTAATCAAGAGGGAAAATATTTAATAAAGTGATCAACTGTGTCAAAAGCTGAGTAAGAATACCAATTTACCATACAAAGGAAAACTAGTACAGAAATGTTAGCCTAAAAGTTAGGGGCTTTATAGTTATTTGTGTGGGAAAATGGGTTTATACAAGAACATTATTTCACAAATATTGATTGAATCAGCTTATCATAAAATCCAATCTTTAATCTGAAAATTGTGTGACAATTACTGTATTTTTATGCAAATAACGAGTGCTTTCTATGTTTGTTTGCTAACCGTGCCCTTCCCCTGTGAGGTTATTTTCGTAAGTGCCACTATGCCATTTTTTTTTTTTAACATGTTACTGTAAAAAAATATTAGCATAGTGTGCTTATGAAAATACCTGGTAGGGGTAGGGCGTGGCTGGCAAACAAACATAGAAGGCGCACGTTATCTGCATAAAAATACAGTCGACAACATTAGTTTTTATGTTACTGGAGGGTTATCAGATAAATAAAATTAGTCCAAACCCCAACCAACAGGCTCCTTGCAAGGCTACCTGCAGGTGAGAGAGATGATTCTCCCCAACCTGAAGAACTGTAGCCTCTGTTTTGTGAGTTGTGGTAAGGAAAAATATGAGAGGAGTAGGATTCCATACTTTAACTACTGGGCTAAGTTCTTCTGTCAAAATGCCCCACCACTGGTAAGTCTGCATTATTATTAAAACCAAAATTTTATATGGCGGTAAATGCCTCTATGTTCTGCTTTCAAGCTGGGAACTACTTGCATTTCTTGGCCTCTCTGCAGACATTTTGTATCTTCAGTTACTTGTGGATAGAGTATGACGTCCTTGAATGATAAACTGTTGGCCATCTGGCTGCCATTGTATCAGTTCTGACTCATGACAAATCCATGTGTGTGAGAGCAGAATTGGGATCTACAGGGCTTTCAATGGCTCATTTTCCCAAAGTAGATCGCTAGGCCTTCCTTCTGAAGCACCTCTGGGTGGACTCAAATCTCCAACCCGGCGGTTAGCAGCCAAGCATGCAAACCATTTGCACCACCCTTGCATGATCTGGACCCTTTAAACCAAAGCTGACTTTCCCTTACCATGCAACATGCCCTAACTCAATTATGCCCATTAGCCAGCGTAGATTCAAAGATTGTAGATCAACAGTGGTCTAAGTAAAATATCATCAGAAAAGAAAGAAGTAACATGTAACAAAATACTTTAAAATTCACTCCAGTGGAACTGTATTAAATTATCCACTAATCATAGCTCCTCAATCACATCAGTAGACCATAAGTCTACCATACAGGTGATGGGATTACTTAATTAGCACCTCAAATAGTGAATGATCAGCACATAGTAGGTGCTCAATAAACAGTTGAGTTGTTTTAGAATAAAGACGCACTTCTGGAATTTTTAAATAAACTCTACTATTTGGGAATAAATTTTTTATTGCTCCTTATAAAAGATTTGGGCAGTACCAGAGGGAGGAAAATAGTCTCAATGCATAATGACTGAGTTTATCAGTTTTTAAAATTCTCGAGTAACCTAAACTTATGCAATTTGATTTTCCTGTCATTACTTTCCCTATACCATCAGAAATGATGCTTTCTTTACAAATTCAAACTCATCATAAAATTGCTAAAAATCTAAAATTCAATTTGCCACATTACTGCTAATTTGAATAATGGCCGCATACAGCAGAGGAAACGCTGAAACAGCATTGATTTCTAAAACATTTTGCACTTTCCTCCTCCATCCCCGTAAAGTAAAGCTCGGATGCTACGCACAATTACACAAGAAAATCAAGAAAGCCATTACATTCAGCATTTTGTCATGATCATTGTTACCATGGCAAAAAGTGGGCTTAGCTTAGCACAGCTGCTACGAGCGAGGTCGGCTGGCCTTTGGTAAAGCTGAGTAACAGCGTAACGCCAAACTCTGCAGACTGCCCCTGTTGTTTTTCCCAGGATGAGGCTATTGTCCACAGACGCTCGTGTCTCATTCCCTGAATGATCTGAGCCAATGTCATCTTATTATTGTATTCTTACTGCCAGCTAGTGACCGAGGGACACAGTTAATCTAAGAAGGTTACCACTTGACCCACCTTCTCTTCTGAGGGGAAAACGTGTAGTGTGAAAACGTGGGACTGCAGTAATAGAAAAAGCCAGAGTTCTGACAGCTGTTTGTAGATAACAATAGTGTGGTGCTGGAAATAGCATGGTTTGGGAATCAGGGAGACAAATGCAGGCATGTGATGACTAGCCGTGTGGCATATTATTTGCTCTTTGAGTATCAGCTTAGTTATCTGGAAAATGGGGGAAAAAGCGGTTCTTGCCGTCGTGAGGACTAACAATTTATAGTACCAGCACATGGAGTAACAATCGTGGGCACTCAATGATATTAGCATCTCCCCGACTCTAGCCGCCCCCTTTCCAGATTGCTTCACTTTCCATGCTTTCTGGAATATTCCTAGAAATTGGAAGGTACGTTTGGAAGGTAAATGGTTTTCATCTCTCATATTGTTGTGATACTTTCCTCAGGACGAAGGATTTCTTTAAGTTCTGACAGTAAGCATAGATTTCACATCAAAAGGATAAAAAATTCAGTGTCAATATCATAACATGCACCATATCCCATTACCCATATTTTAAGGGACACCAATAAATTCGAGTATATACTGATTCTGACCTTATGCAGAGATTTTGTTTTTAAAAATGAAGCAACATTATGCAAGCCGAGAAGTTTAAATTATCTGAAATGAATACATAAATCAAAGCTCCGTATTTACTAGAAACAAAAGCTACTAGCGTTTTTACCAGCTAAACAAAATATTTTTTCTAATGAGATTTCAGCTGAGTATCGTTTATCTTAAGAGAAAAATAATGGGAACTTACCTATTCCAGTAGCTCCAGAACTGGTCATGCAGGTAGGCGTGGTGGCTGCATTCGTCACCAAATGAGGCTTTGCTTTCGATCCAGTGAATTATGTGCCCTTCTACAGCTAAGGGACAAAGCATTACTAATATACAGCGAAGGCGAAGATTGAAAATTCTGAACTCTGCAAAGGCCTCTCTCTGCTTCCCAGTAATGAGCGGAGGCTTAGCCTCAGCCATCATCTCTGGATGTAATTATAGAACAACACCTTGTATATGTTCATTACCAGGAACGTTTATGCTACAATCACATCTCTCTTATTTTCGTTATCTTCTGCTTCAAAAGTCCTTTTCCTGGTTCTGAGACTGCGTGTGTAACTTGACAAGTCATGTGTCAAACAGACCAAAGTGAGCCTGGCTTCGCAACAGAACCGTGTTTTAGAATTCAGTATTTAGAGAAATGGCTGGAAAATGGCAGCCCAAACGTCTTCAGGAGACATTTTCATTTCTCAAATGTATGTAAAAGTTTTAAGGCAGAGACTTCTTCTGGATCCATCATTTTCTACTTTTATCAATAATCCTTCCAACTGGTTTACTCATTTAAATGTGATACTATAAAGCAAATCTACTCTAGTCACACTTGCTAATATTAACATATTAACAAAAAAAAAAAGAAAACATACAGAAAAACACATCCCTTTTCTTCATAATCAAATATATAACCGCGTTTCAGGACTTACCCACTGGTACTTGTAAAATAAAGTCTGGTGTCTTGTCATAACCCTTTGCGCGGAGCTGATCTTCATCTAGCGGAAGAACAAACACTATTACTTTTAAAAGTTTTCCATTAACAAGACAGCAATATAATTGCTTTTCTTTCTTAAAAATGTGTAAAAATTACTAATGCAGTCATACATATCTTTCTTATGTATGCATACTTATCTTTCTTATGCACATCAGAATAAATGAACTTTCTTAAGAAATCTGAAGCACAGACATAAAAATGCTTCTTTTCCCTTCTGCATTTTTATGCCTTTATTATAAACATCATTAATTCAAGCTGTCAAATGCTACCTCTTTTTGTAATTGAAAATACTCAAAATAAAGAAAAATACTGACTCACTGAAAGAAAAGGCGTTCTCCACTGTGACTATCGCTGAGATTATCAGCCAATATTGGCAATGTACCGTAAGGCACAAGCCAGGTGGCCTGGACAATTATAAAACGAATGCTATTAAGAAAGTTTAGTTTCAATTAGCGAAACTATGCTTAGATTGAAGAAAGGGACAAGGACGATGAGATCACCACAGAGAATTAATTACCCTGCTTAATTCCTTTGGTATGCTATTGTTTCTGGCATTTACCGGAGTTATACAACCAACAGGCTTTGAGATTTTTTTCCTAACTCTGTTCGATTTCTTGATCCTCTGTAAATATCAATGATCCATTCAGAAGGAAAGGAAGCAAGAAAACGAAAGAAGCTTAACAAAGTTGTTAAAAAAAAAAAAAAAAAAACCTATCAACGTGCTTGGTTTAAAAAAAAAAAAAAATTCCAGTATTTTCTAAATGCTGTCCTTGACTTTTAATGGCATTACAATGTGATTTCTGAAATGGGGAGTTCTCCATTAGATTTTGGAGTGACCTGGTCATTCAATTCCAGACAAGGCTTTCTGTCTTCACCCAACCTCAACTAATGGTCCAACCAAGTAACAAGGAAGGCTGTGTAGTCTCTTAACACCTACTGGGCTGTTGACATTGTCATGCATCCCATTCGCCTTCCTGCATCACCTTTGATTAAAATTAATGGCCCATTCTTAGTGTTGGGTAGCTTATTTCCAATCCATTTGTCAGCCCAAGACAGTGGTTTCACGGTCAATGTTCAGAAACTCTGTTTTAGAACACTCTTGTGTACATCTTGACAGGTCAGCATTTTAGGTGTAAATAACCTTTTAATGACAAATCACATATTTGAACTAGATATTTAAGTGTTGTTAAAAGTCGATATACTTAAACTATCCAAATTTTGAAGGATGCCAGAATTCAGAACACTCTCCTTTCCTGGGAATATAAAAATTTTAAGGTAACTATTGAGATAATGAAATAGAAATTAATCTTACTGAGAAACAACAGAATTTGGAAAACTGGACTGCAGGTAAACAAGACTGGAAAGATTTCTATCCTCAAACTGCATTCTGACCACAACTAGAATGTTTAATGGAAAAGGAATTTATTAAAATCAACTCAAGCACATTGAATTGATGTTTCAGGTAGCTGATGAACAGTTTTAAACGTTGGGTTGACATTAAAAAAGACAGATGAATATTTTATTACAACTACCCTAGGTTAATCAACCTTTGTAAATGTTAAAATCTGTTTCAGAAAGAAAAATGACAATGCTTCTGCCAGGACCTCAAAACAAAATTTCAAAGGTCACCGAGCATCCCAAACACACATTAAAAATCCCTTTAAAAGGCAGATTACTAACACGATACCTACGGTTTAAATTTCATGATGTACTTAATGTGAAAATAATAATAATAATAATAAACACACCTCAAAACCTGAACACACAACATCAGGAGAGGCTAAGGAATCTTTCTACCTTTCTGTAAAGAACTTCAAAGCACAACCAAGACACACACACACACACACACACACACCACACCCATTCATCCTCTCTCTCTCAGTGTGAAGTTGATCTAAATATACTTACACCCGGAGGACAGCGTCTAAAAGTCTGTGCCATCACCAGTGACACGAGTTTTTGAATGTGTTATAGTAGAGTGGTTTTCTATAGATTTGAAATACTGTGTGTTAGATGCCTTCTCCTTTCTTTATTTCCTAACCTGTCAATGGCTTTCTTCCCTCTGTTTCAACCTTCACATTGTTTTTTTCATCCTAGAATTTCTAAGAAAGGAGGGAGCAATTAGGCGACATTCAGAGGAACTGACAGTACGAGTATTAGGAGTAGCACACGTGAATAGGTGGTCTTGCTCACCTGGTCTAGGTCTCATGAAAAGTTTCTATCACCAATCACTGGGACGTTTTTATGGTCAGCCCCATCCACCTGGCCTGATTTCCTGGCCTTTCATTATGCTCCTCTCTTGTCTCCCAGACCTTGAAAGATTTCTTGCCATTCGATCAGTGTTCAGACTATTGCGAATGGATTTAAAACTTCGTTTATAGGTCAGGGTTCCAATTCTGGGATCTTGAGGTTTATATAACTCAGTCGTCAGCCCACACTACTCCCCTTCTGTCTCGTTCTTTGTTCACTTCCTTGTCCTCTTGTGCATGGGCTTGTCTCCCATACACTGGGCCAGATGCCAATGTTCTGAGGACAGACAATGTCTCTCTTCCATTTTTTTTTTACCCTATCCACTGCCCCAGTCTCCCCACTAACATTATGCTTTGCACACATGTAGTCCTCAATAAAGATAACAGAACAAAATACAAGTGCATTTAAAAAAATATTCTTGTCTTAGAAGACACCTACCTAGACGGAGTGAAAAAAATTCTTTCCTGATTTAACTCCCTACACAACAACAAGGCGCAGAAGCCCCGAACTTAGCCCACAGTTCAAGGTTTTATTTGATAACTCTAGCTCCTATCTTTCATTCTTGGTTCATTCTTGCTCTACATGGTTCTTGAGGTTTAGCTTGATTGCAAAGGAAGGGAGTTCAGCCTTTTTCTTAACAGTCATAGGAAATTTTACTACTTTTCTCTTTGATCTGTACTATTTTAAGTACCATTGGGTTTATCCATTTCTTCAAGTTTTGGCAGAATTCTCCACAAAAATCAGTCTAGGCTTGGTCCTTTTCTGTCGGGTAGCTC
The DNA here is from genome assembly GCF_000243295.1 of Trichechus manatus latirostris. NCBI lineage: Eukaryota > Metazoa > Chordata > Mammalia > Sirenia > Trichechidae > Trichechus > Trichechus manatus. Next base: position 4,632,011 of record NW_004444012.1, on the reverse strand, counting down.
TATGCTTTCTTTTCTAGTTCTTCTACAGCTACTATGTGTTTAGAATTTCTATCTCTTCTACGGTCAGTTTTGCTAATCTATATACTCCTTGAGAATCATACATTTTATCCAGGTTCTTATATTTGTTTGCACGTATTTGAGCCAAACGGTTGTTAATGATTCTTTGAAGTTCCCAGGTAGAAAACCAGACGTTTAAATAATTCTCACTTTTCTTCAAGAAGGGACCCTGGTGGCACAGTGGTTAAGTGCTTGGCTACTAACCAAAAGGTCAGCAGTTCAAATCCACGAGCTGTTCTGTGGAAAAAGATGTGGCAGTCTGCTTCCATAAAGATTTACAGCCTTCGAAACCCTATAGGCAGTACTACTCTGTCCTACAGGGTTGCTATGAGTTGGAATAGACTTGATGGCAATGGGTTTTTTTTGTTTGTTTGCTTTCTTCGAGAACAAATGATCAGTATTAAGACAAAAGTAAGAATAATATCAACATTAAGATAAAAGTAAGAATAATATTAGTTAGAAAGGAAAAAAAAAGTAATGGCGACATTATAGAATAGCACTTCTTAGTACAACTTCACAAAATGGTTGGGGATCAATAAGGAACCAATCTCCAAATTTTGTATAACTATCTTATTCAGTGAATATAACAGATATAAGGTTCTTTTGGTTTAAGTTTCCACTAAAACCAACAACAACAATATATTTCAAACTCATAAGATTGTTAATGCCATAGTTCAAGTGTTCATTATAAAAACTAATGTACATTCTGGCTTAAAAGTAGCTTGCTAGCCTTCACATGCACAAAATGTAGGATTTTTAGATAATGCTTGTCATCTGAAACAGTATTTCTGAGCTAGTAGAGGTTTCAGTCCAACATTACTAGTTCAACATGACTAGTCCAACATTCCCATTTGCACAGTAAAAGTAGTTTAGAGAAGTTAAGTGACTCACCAAGGCCTTTCAGTTAGTTAAAGATACAGGACAAGAGCCTACATCAACCAAGTTCCGGTTCGTCCTGGTACACTGTATATCACTCTTAACTATGGGAAATATATAAATGTGATCATGTGTAATATTTACGAAAGGAGTCCTGGTGGCTGCTAACCTAAAGGTTGGTAGTTCAAACCCCCAACTGCTCCTTGGGAGAAAGATGTGGCAGTCTGCTTCTGTAAAGATTACAGCCTTGGAAGCCCTATGGGGCGGTTCTACTCTGTCCTATAGGGTCACTAGGAATCGGAATCGCCTCGACAGCAAAGGGTTTGTTTTGGTTTGGTTTTAATATTTATGAAGGTTGGAAAAATCTTGTTGTTTCTCCTAGAAGATGTCAAAGCACAGGAGAGGTGGGAAGCCATCTGCGTGATACTGCATAGATGGTACCTGCCTGAAGAGGAAGATGAACTATGTATCTGATGTCTTAGCATTGCCATGGTCCTCTCTCCAATTTAACCAAAATCAACAAAACTGCATCCACAGATCAAACGGATGTTTAATTTTTCAAATCAACCCAGCTCTTTCGTTACTTTTAAACTGTCAGGCTTGCCTTTAGAGGGCTTTTTAAAAATAGAATTACACACACGTAAAGAGCACTGTGAAAGTTCAATTTCTCTGGCCTTTTAATTACCTTCTCCTCCAAATACCCAAAATATCCAAAGCAATTAAGTCCTAATTACACAATTTCTTTTTTTAAAATAAAGGGCTGATTTTGAGGCAAAAGAACAAAACACGTCTGAGACCAGATAACATAAATGTAAGAATTCTAGGAGGGCAGAAGGGCTCCCAAGAGATTGTTTGAGATTTTCTTTTGTTTGTTTGGTTTTGTTAAAAGCCTTTAAATTTCAGAAATACAGTTACTCTCAGAAAACTTGGGCAAAATTTCAGTTCACATCATCTGAAAATGAAGAGTAACATTCTCACATGATTTTTAATCTATAGATTTGTCAAAAGGTTTCTAAAATCCTAAATTAAAACACACGATATGGTAAAAAGAATATATATATTTTAAAACTACTGTATTTTCATTAAATTAGGGGGAGTAAAAAAGGACATACATCAATACATATGAAAACTACCGTATCTTTTCTGCTCTGTATTTTATTTTTCTGTGTATTTTCCGAAACACCATCTCATTAGATACTTGTCCTCCATATTTTTATATTCCCTCTGGGTAAGTTTCACAGCCTTTTCTACACCATTCAAGAAGTTAGCAAGGTTTCAGGAATAGATGTTATTATGATAAGCGAACCACGGGAGAAGGTACACAGAACAGATACATGTTTAATGGGGAGACCAACAGTACAGACAAATGAAATCTTTAGAGAACCCGAAATTTCATTACAGCCATTAGTTTCAACTTTTTCCCCCAAAAGCCTCTTATCAAAGCCACTAATAAGGAATACAGCTTATCTCTCTGACCTTGTCCTTCGCTCATGTCTTTAGGGGACAATAGTAGTGAAAATTGAAGCGCCATAAAGAGAGGAAATAAATGGGAGGTCAAGAGTCTGGAACAGCGTACGGAGAGGCTAGGTGGCCCCTGACAGACTGGTGGCTGTGGAAAGGCGAAGAACACAAATATCAACAACAAGAGTAACGCTAGTCTGTATTTTTACACAAAATCACTCGATACTCTTTTGGGTTTAATGCCATAAAAAGGGATTTACAAATTAGTGTGGCAGAGTGAAAAGCATGCAGGGCAGATTGAAGGGAGGGCGCTAGCTGTAATGCCAGGCCCTGGGGCCAGTGTCCTCCGAACAAAACAAGGGGACTGGACGGTCACTAAAGGCCTTTCCAACTCCAAAGTCCTGAGGAATGGCTGAGGGTCAGTCTTTGCTTGCACCAGTTCCTGCTAGTTGTCTTCACTGATGTCAAACCCTTTTGCAGGGCTAGCTCCATCTGCCCCTGAACAATCTCAATGGACAGAGGTATATTAACAGCTTCTGAGACATAAAAGATCTCCTACACACACACGCACACACACACACACAGGACCAGAGAACCAATCCAATGATAACAGCCACCGATTTAACCCCCCCAATATCTTTCGGTCTTGGGGAGTAAAGCCCTAACCTGTAGCTAACTCTTTGCAGGGAAAGTAAAATATTTTATTTGCTATTCTGTACGCCCTCCTGTCTGGCCTGGTCTACCTACTCCCCTCTCACCATATGATTCTGGTAGGGTGGTCAATCACCCCAACATGACCCCCAATCATCCGGCCACAGAGGTGGACACCTGACCCAAAGCAGCTGATCAGAGCCCTTTCTGAGATTTTCTATGGTGAAAAAGAGGACCGCCAATTTTGCTCTGGGATGGAGAACTCTAAGGACTAAACTATCAATGGCCAGTGGTCATCTTTGCTGCCTGAGACTGAGGCCAACACAGAGAAAAGCTGAACAGAAGGAGAGGAAAGGGGGAGATACTGATGACACTGTTTTATCTTCTGGATTCTAGACATACCAGACAGAAAGGTCTTTTTTGGACTTCCCAGGTATCTGAACCAATAAATTTTCCTTTTTTGTACGTGTGTAATATAGTTTGAATGGGATTTCTCCCACTTACAACCAAGAGAATTCCAATACATCGTTAGTGGCCAGCAAAGCAGAGGATCAGCAAACACGAAGTATCTAATCCAATGAATGGCAAGGGAAGGGCTTTAGGCCCTGGGCAGGAGGACTATCATCATAAGTGGATGGGTAACTTCCTTCAAAGTTCCAAAAACCATGTCACCTTCCAGCCACGCACACGTTCTACGGTTTTTTTCTCTTGGTCCCAGGGAGAAGCACACACAGCACATTCAGTAAGGGTGACTGGCAGCAGGACAGTCCCTTACCATGACAATTTCTTCAGTAAGGGGAGAACAGAACCCCAATTCTCCATATCCCGCCCCCCAATATCACGCTCTCATTACTCTAAAACTGCATCTTATTGTTAACCTCCAGACAGATATGATTTTAAATAGTTGATGCCTTATGAAATACTCAACCATCTCAGTTCCCTTCAGCCTATATAACCATATGTTTCATTTCTAGTCTCTTACTCTCTGCTGCTAACATCTGCATGTAAACACCATCCTGGTACTCCAAGTCGCATCTGTTCCCGCTGCCTGTTCTTCACCTGAAGTCATAATCCCGTTTGAGACATCATAATCGCTTCCCAGCAGAGAATTGTTGCTTCAGGTGGGGAATAAAGCAGAGAGGAGAGACGAACTCTCAGAAACAAAGACCCTAATCTCTTACAGCAAGGGACATCCTTCACTAAGCCTACCTGGCTTTACAGATTATACCCTCCTGGAGACCCACAGAGCAATACATGGATGCCGGAGAAGCACCCACGTGAAATATGCTGGTTTGTCATAAGGCAAGACCAAACATGGGGTGCGGGGAAGGATAAAGCAAACGCCTCTGGGGTGTCACTCAGAATAACTGTTAGCTTCTACAAAAAGGGATACGTTCACTGGGAAGAATAAAGTATCTCCAGAGCCATCCTTATTAAGTCAAACTTAACAAGAATTTGTGCCAGACAGTGGCTGTGGAAGTCACAACTGGAAGTTCCTCTGACCCAGAGCTGGGTGAACAGTTTATCCTTGGTCCCTGGTGTCAGGTCGTCCCTATTCTTCCCTAACGGTGCAAACAGTCTTGTCTTCTCACCACTGCTCTTTCCTTTCCTCCCTTGCCTTCATATCCAACACTCAAAACCAAAAGAAAACAATCGACACAAATCGGAGAACATAACAAATCACAGTCTCGTTGATCCCTTGAGAGAAGATGTAAATGAAGACATCTCCACTGGCAGATAAAATATATTTTCTAGTTCATTATTATTAGAAATAGAACGAAGCCTTAGCAGGTAAGTGATAAGGACGATCACAATGCTTATTGGTGAATTTAAGGCTTAAGAAGAGAACTTTGTACATCCAAGACTGGGAGCGGGCAGCAGGTTCTCCACATTTTCTGTGCCTTTAAATGCTGATCAATAAATGTTAATTCCAATTTAACTGTCCTTGGAAAGAAGACCTGACGTGTACTTAAACTTACTTTAAGTCTTCTAGAAGTCTCCATGTTTGATTCAATTTTTTTTTGTTTTTAATCCCTAATGGTGCCTGCCCACAGAAAGTGCTTAAAGATATCTGTCTGCTGAACCAACAAAAGAAAGAGCGGTTAGCTTAGTGGCAAGATGGCCAACTTAATGAGTTCAACTATTAGCCATCCTAGAATCACACGGTTGCAGGAGGGTCCTGGTGAGAAAAAGCAGATGAATAAGCAGAAGTAAAATTCTATCAGCACTTCAGGAAAAGTGGCTCATGAGGCAATAGCATTTTCTTCATTTGTAAAGGGCAGCTACTGATTTTTACTATAACTTGTACCTTTCTTTCAAAGGTTTAATAAAAGCATGATCACAGCCTTGAATGCATGTATTTTTATGATCGATACAATCAAGTGAGCACCTACGAAGTGAGATACATTAAGGACAGACTTTCGTTCTCAACAAACGTTAGTTGAAAAGAATGAATAATAAATGAAAGAATGACCGTGGCTCCTTCAAATCTGCCCTCCTTGGTTTGTAGCTTGTCTGCCTTCTTGACGGTAACTCCAACACGCAGGGACTTGACCCGACTTGCGCCTAGTGCCTAAAACGGTACCTGACTCAGTAACTCATTTGCAGAATAAATGGATAAATATATGAGTGAAAAATATGTTTTTAGTTGAAGAAACTAGACACTTATTCGACTTGTGACTTGTCTTAATACAAGATACCCATCTGTAGAGGTAGAAAATACCAAAGTTTACCAGATAGGATTAAACACGTACGCGCGTACCCAAATCTTCAAGAACAGGGGCTCTTCTCCTTTCCTGCAAGGCCTGATAGGAGCCCTGGCGGCTCGCACAATGGTTCAAGTGCTTGACTGCTAACTTCCAGGTTGATGGTTTAAACCCACTAGCCGCTCTGCAGGAGAAAAGACCTAGTGATCTGCTCTCGTAAAGATTACAGCCTAGGAGACCCTACGTGGCAGTTCTACTTCGTCTGCTACAGTACAGAGGGTTGCTATGACTTGGAATCAACTCAGTGGGGCACAACAACACAGTGCCTGATTAAATCTCGTGCCATAGCAACTGCTCAGTATGTGGTTATGAATCAAGGAAATGCAAGAAGGCATTAGTGGTAGGAAAAAAGTGATTTATTTTGATTTTTTTCTTTCTACTGTCAAAAGAGGTCAGATAAAATATGTATTTTATGAAATTTTATAAAAATACATATGGAGCACAATGGAGTGAACATTTAGAATGGGAGAAAACATTTCAGGAAAAGCCGTGATTATTAATTTAAGAAGGGTTAATATACAAACAGTAAGAATACTTGACTTTTCAAAGTAGTCCAGATTAGAGACCAACAGGGAGAAAGGTATTGTACATCTGCTTATAAAAGAATCAAAGTAAAACAAACATGCTTGCAATGGCTTGCAACGAAATTCAAAATGTATACATGTAAACAAGAAAGAATAAGATAAGGCGTCTATTTATATATCAATATTTTGCCATAGCTGGATTTAAAATGATGATCTATTTAAATTTGCCTGGCATAAAACTTTAGATCTAATTAATCATTGTTAAGGGGTATTTACAAGGTAAAGGAATGACAACTCATAACAGTATTCTATACAAGGCTTTGAATTTTCAAGTTTTAACCTTAAGTAAACATGTATTAATTCAGTACCACATTAAAACACTTAAAATGCATAGAATAAATGAACAACTTTTTCATATGCTGTTGAGAAATCTTTTTAATATACGACTGAGGGCGTGTGGAGTTAGCTAAGCTTCCTTGAACTTGTTTATTTTTAAAGAGCAGTTAAAGTATCATCTTATCATCTTTGGGTATGTTTTAATAAAATAATTACCTCTAGATCCAGAGGAATAGATGGGACTCAACGACTTCAAGTTCCCTTTCTGTACTTGGAAGCAAGTGGTAATGACTTCCTGCCCATGCTTCCCCATTGCCTTTGTCAGCCATGGTAAATCAGGCCTCACACACCCAGTTTCCAGAACCAAGCGAGTCAAGAACCTAGAACCAAGTTTAAAAACCAAACCAATTGCCACTGAGCCGATTCCGACTCATGGCGATCCCATGTGTGTCAGAGTAGAACTAGGCTCCATAGGGTTTTCAATGGCTGATATTTTTCGGACGTAGACTGCCAGGCTTTTTTTCCGAGGTGCCTCTGGGTAGACTTGAACCACCAACCTTTTGATTAGCAGCTGAGTGCACTAACCATTTGCACTACCTAATCTCTCTGCTCTTTCTCCCAGTTGGGTCTGCCAGTTCTCAGAAAGGAAGCAGAGAGAAGCTAGGCTAAGCAAAGAGAGGGGGTCAAGGGCCTGAGTGTCCAGAGGCAGATGGTGCTAAGCGGGTAACACCAGGCAGTTCTGGAATTGGAGAGCTTAGTGGTGGCTTAAAACAAAAAATAGTCTGGCCACGTCATATTCCCCATTATCTGAGTGAGTGCTCAGTGTGATCAGATACTTCATAATACTATCAGAACTCCATAGTTCTGAAACACAGCTCATGGGGCGTCCAGCGTCATCCATTCCAAGTGGTTCTGAGCTATTTCACAGTCTATTTTGGATTAGATTTTTAAAGGCAATTTCTTCCCAACTTACATTCTTTCCACAGGCTGCACATTTCAATTGTTCTTATACGAAAAAACTTGCTGCTTTTACACACTGAAATTTAATTCAGTAATTTGAGACAACTTCCCTAATTTATCAACTTTCTTTAACTCTGGTTAGAGAATAATATTTATTGTATCTCCCAGCTTCAAATTATCAACAATCTGACAACATGTTCAACTCCATTCTCCAGTTCATTAATAAAAATATTAAACATGAAGATTTAGAATAGATTCGCTCTGGGACTATATTCAACATCCCTCCCCAACTTGCCACAAGATACTCATTTCTCTGCATTTGATTTTCCTTGGCCAATTCTTTGTCCATTTTGGGACAAAATTATGTAATCCAATGTTCTTTGATATTTTTGTTTTTTGTCCTAAAGAATATATATTATGGAGAGTCTTAAATATATACATAAAAAGGAGATATATATAAGTATACACACACATACATCTACATAAAATGGACGCATAAGAAGTCATTGTAAATAAATAACAATATAATGATTTGTACAGAACCTTTTAAAAAATTACCACATTTAAAATGGGAAAAGGAACTTAATTTATTGTAGATTGCGTTAAGGTTTTCATGATCAGTTATTAAATGTATGTCCCTTAAGGCTTAATTTGTAACGCTAAAGAAATATTGAAAGAAATAACAACCTGTAGTAAGATTCCACATTGGCACGCAAACATATGCGGATATACGTGCTTTAAAAGAAAATCATACTAAGTCTATATCAACAATTAATGTTTGGCTAAATGTAATAAAAGCTTAATATTTTTGCTTTCAAGTAAAAGTACTACCCCATTCAACACATGAGCCAAATATATCTCACATAAATTTTTCTAACCTTTCTTTTTAATATATAAAGCATTTTATAGATAATATGTCTTGTGTTCCTTTCTTTCATAAGGGCTAGATTACCGTTAATATCTCATGACACGCAAAGTAACACTGCAACAGATATTAAAGCATTTGTTCAGCCACTTCTTCCATGAAATATTAATTGCAATCCTGTGCTTGAGCCGTACATACAGGGGATTAAGTAACTGAGTTCCTGCTCGGTTCTGAATCAATAACAGAAAACATGCACAGCATCCATCATCATTCACTCTTCTGTTAGCACCGGATAACTCCAAGTGGAAAACTTAAAAAAAAATGGTGACGCACTCATGGAGACATACGAAGCTGGCGAAGAGGTGAGCAATGCTTACCTAGGAAGGACAGGTTTTTCTCCAGAAGCAAGTCTCTTAGCAGGACTTCGTGCTCGTGACCAATGGCACTGAGACGTTTTAGTTAAGGTAGATAATGCAGAATTATACCGCAGAGGAAGCGCAAACAACACCAGATCTGTACTTTGAGATGAAACGGACAATTGAGGCAATTACAGCAACCATTTCCACTTTTAGCCCACATCTCCGGGGCATGAGATTTTTAGACACATTCCTCATTTAAAGGGTTCCATGGAACTTTTCTATAATGTTTTCATGGATTTTGGTAAACAAATATCGGTAAATGAATGAGTCCTTTAGCTTCTTTTGAAAAGAGAGAGGTCATTTTAAGCATCCTTTATGCTGTGCTAAAAATCTCTCAATTCAACTTAACCAGTTGCCATTGGCTCTGACTCACGCTAACCTCAGGCGTGTCAGAGTACAACTGTATGCCACAGAGTTTTCACGGCTGATTTTTTTGGAAGTAGATTGCCAGGCCTTTCTTCCAAGATGCCTCTGAAAAAACCTCCACCCTCCTGGTTAACAGCCGTGCATGTTCACCCTTTGCACCACCCAGGGACACCAAATTTAACTTGGCACACGTTTATTATGCGCTTACTACATGCAACAAGGAGTACCAACCAGTCTTTGCTCTAAAAGTGTTTCTAATTTCACAGAGTTGTGCAAATCTTTTCGAATCTGAAGATTGTGAATGCACACCTGTTCCGAGCCAGCCTTTAGAAGCTCCTCTGCTTCACCTGTGGTCTACTGTTTGCCATCTGTAACGTGGGAAATCAAACTGAGCTTGTGGAGAACTGTACGTAATCTGGAAGAAGGACATCTTAGTCAAGGACTGTGGGCTGGGGCCTGGGTGCAGAGGCTGTTCCAAGGGTCTCTTTCTCATGTGTATACATGTACACGTATGTGTCATATATACGCATATAAATACACACATACACATTTGTTATGTGCTCACTATGTGGCAAGCATTGTGTTAAGCGCTTTATATATATTATTCCACCTGCACAATTACTGCCATTTTTATCTTATAAAGGAGAAAACTAAGGCTTCGAGACACTTAAGGAACCCGCATGAGTTCAATACAGTTAATCCGTGGCTGAGCCGAGGACAAGAACAGAGATCTCTGCAAAGCCTGTGTTTATGACTTCTCTAAAAGTATTGGAATTATTTACATCATAATAATTGATAACAGCAACTATTTATTAAATGTCATGCACTGATATGCCTTTGTGCTTATTAAAGTGTCCTCTTATTGAATCCTCCCAACCACCACATGAGTAGGTACTGTTATTAGTCCCTTCTTATACTCATGGTCAGTAAGGCTCCGGGAGGCTGACCAACTTGCCAAAGCTCCCGCGTTAATCACCGATGGAATCAGGAGCAGAAGTTTGAATTCTGGTCTATTTCCCAACGGGATGAGATGGCACAGCGTCTGAAAAGGGGTGCTGTCCCACTCCCATACTTTAATTCTGTCGAAAGCATTTGGTAAGAATTACTTGAATAATTATCTTAATTCTCCACTTCAATGATAACGTCCACCTGGCTGACATGTTGACTCCCTGGCTTACCAGAGATTCTTTGGTTCTGATTACACACTTGAAAAGCTTAATGTAAATAAAATAAACAGAATATGCTATTTGTTCAAAATTCCTAGAGAATTATTCTGCCCTTTATCAACACACAGATCAAAATCTTTGAAATCTTCTAATTCAAAGGATATGGCCCCTCATGTCCACTATCCAAGAAGCCCTAAAGCCCTACGTCATCATTACTACCTTTTGACTCCTGTTTTTTTTCCCCCTTCAGTGCCCATGGTTATTCGTATTTAATTTCTAATTGAGAGAATAACAGAATCCAATTTTTAAATCACAAAATTTCACACATTCGCAGAGACCACTGGAGACACGTGATGAATAACTCTCCATGGTCTCCCATTACTAGGGGCATCCCACATTTTAGAACTGAATTATTTACTTCTATTCCACATAAATGTACTCTGACTTGTATTGTTGTAAATTATTTACATCTAAAATGTTGAATCATGAAACTGAGGTTACTGAAGCTACAGAAATGAAACCCACAGCATTTTCAGCTTCCTGCATCATTCCTGCACCTTGCCTTGCCTCTCTGTTTACGTCTCTGTCTAATAGCTGTGTCCTAGAGTCACACTTTGAAAAGTTGAGGCGGCTGGTGTCTCACGCCTTTTGGGTCAGTGAGTATGATTTGTGGCAGGAAAGGTGTGGGTGGGCATGGCTATGGAGGGAAAAATCGTAGTAACACCAAAAGGAAAAGAAACGGCAGTGACAGCTTATATACCCTTCACTCCTGTGCTTTTTGTGGTGCCTTATTAGTAAACGACCAGTTTATACTTAATCCTTCTTACACAAATGTCTCTGGGTAACATTTTCGTAATGGAGTAAAAAGGTTTCACACCTGTTTTATTCACTAAACGTGACCTTCTTTCTTACAAAACGATGTAATTTATTGAGAGTAAGCAACGCAAACGTTACCAAATTATCAGGATGACATACAAATCTCATTTCACTCACGTGGGAAAACAATCATTTTCATTCAGTGTGAAATAAAATAATTTATAGAAGTCCCATGATCTGTTGGAGCCTGTTGATCCGTGAAGAAACATCTATGTCAGTGTATTTGCATTATGTAAAACTGTTACTACTTCAACGCAAAAAAAAAATCAGGTTCTCTATAAACTTCCCAGCCTGCTTTATTTTGCATGGTAAAAGCAATCACCAATTTGAAATTTCAGAAAGAAATACTTCTTGATTATGCTTTGCTTGATACAAATATATATAAAATGCAAGGTCTAGAAAATAAAGCTTATAAAAACAGTAATTTTATTAGCAACAGGCATCATGGAACTGCAAAAATTATAATCTAGCCAGTGAATGCAATCTGTAGACATCTATCATTATCTTTATCAACTGAAATCATGTACTACGGTGAGACCTACTGGCAATAACCCAGCCAAAGAAGGGAAGTGAATGATGGCAAAAATGTAAGGAAAATACTCCAAACAGAATTTATAATGTGCTATAAGCAGAAACACTTAGACTTTGTCTATAATAATACCTATTATTGATGTATAGCTGTGACCATGGGGCAAAATTTGTAAATAACCTCACAAACCATTTTCTTCACCAGCAATACAGCAGCCTCGTTTCCCGTAAGCATCTCAACTATTACTGAAAAATAGCCTCTTGGCATTTACAAAGCAGTTGACTTCATACTTTAGTCCATGCATATATAATTAGATAGTTATATTTAAAATCAATATGCAATCCTTCAAAAGACATTATGCTTTTAAAGCCTTAACTTTAAGTTGATTTTTAACTATTTTATGTGCTTTAAAATTAACATGTAACTCAGCCCAGATACTCTGAGATGGTGTTAGTTGTTCTGCGAAGGAGTTAAACTTTATCACGGTAGCCACACGAGGTTGGTGCTCCTACTATTTCGAACACTGTCATCAATTTTATACTGAAAATAGAAGTACAGTTTTACTTTGGTTTAACAGAAAGGCGAGCTTGTGGCAATGCTGTGTTTTTATGAATTTAAGCTACATTAGGTGAACAGACTTGGAGAATAAATATATTCTTAGGTACCAAGTATCCCCGTAAGAGGGCGCAATTAAAAGATTAGATTTCAAAGGTTAACTTTATTTATGAAAGAGAAAATGAGAAATCTTCATTACAAAAATGTTACTGACTCAACGCCTTTGTGAGACAAGACGGGATATAAATACACACACACACACACACAGATGTGTGCACACATGTGACTAGCAAGGGCTTCCAACGAAGAGCCTCGCCGAGTCACAATGGTGGCAGTGCCATCCCTGTTAACAACACATGTAACATGTTCATGTTATTGAGAAGTTTGAGAATCATGGGCTTATATAATCTTCCTAAGAATGTCAAATTATTAACTACTTAAATAGCAGCTGTAGTCAAAGATTATCAATATACTACAACACTATTAAATTTACTTATTAATAACGGCCGACTTCATAAGGAGTTAGCATTCATTCAAACCCTGTTTTAAGAAGTATGCATTAACTCTTTAAATAATGAAGAATAATTTGTAATTTATAATAAATATAAACAATGTCTATAATGAAGAATGACTGGTCATCTGTTTTCACAATGAATTTAGTCTAGAGGCAAACAGTAGCGAGGTTTCTCTAAAATTGTGTATTAGGAACCCAAAAGACGGCTCAGATTTTAATCACATCATCACCTTTAACTCGAGGCTCAAAATTTATTCTAGTAAACTCAACTGAATTGGGCTCATTTTAAATGACACTTCATTACATTTAAAAAAAAATGTTCCTTGGAATGCTAAAATACAATCCAAGACACTGTTACCTGCCTAATGATTCTATACCTTTAAACTCACTGAAAACCCGAGAGCTTTGAAATAAGCGTGCAGTTGCTGAACTGACATCTTCCCGCTGCCCGTCCGATTTCTCTGAAGCTGTAGAAAAGAATGGTCTGCAGTGATCCTCCAGCTGATTGAATGCAAAGGACAAGAGTATGAAATGTGTTTTGTGAAGCAGAACTTTATGTCAGGTTAAAGCCAGACACATCTCCTCCACCGAGTCTAAGCCCGTCAATTGCGCACCTAAAATTTTATAGGGAAGGATACTGTTTGATGCAGTCCACCAGTGGTCCATAACAGCAGTCATTCACGATGCACTGCAGACAGATAAGAGAAGGGATCTGGGGCGGGGGCTGACGACAAATACTATCACAGTTAACCAGTATCCTAAAAGCAGTAATCACTTCTCTTCCAAAAAGAAGAAGAAAGAGCTATCAAAAGGCTGTTCAGATTTAATCACAGAAAACAAAAATTGCATGCTTTTTATTCGCTATAAAAGCAAGCTATTAAAAAGTGAAATGCTCTTCTCGCAAATATTGCATTGCCATTCATGGTGCCCCCTGACCTCAGTGATGGTTTATGATGACAGTAATTAAATGAGGTTTAAAATCCTTTACTCCGCTAGGCAGATACAAGCATCGGCGCTGAAAACAGACAGCTGTGATTAATACCTGATAGACCTGATTCGCCAGAACTCCATCTGGAATCTGAGAAGGGTCCCGCAGCATACTATTTATAACAGACTTGGAGGCTGTGGAAGCAAAGAAATGAACTATTAGCAGATAGTCAACATACTTTTAACGCAACATGAGAAGTGACATATACCTAGACATACACAGACCAGGAAAATGAAAACATCGCTGATACGAATCATTTTTAATTTTTTTTCCTAAGGGAAGCTTTTAATTAGACCATTTCGCCAAGTTTATAAGCCACATTGCCAGATTTGATGATGACTTAATTTTTCCAAAGTAAATTAACAAATACAGACCTAAAGCGTATGTCTCTTTGCAGATAAATTAGCTTTGGAAAAGCCCAGTTGGAAAAACCCAACAAAAACAACCAGAAAAGGGAATATTTACCTTTTGCAGGTAGGTATTTAATAACCAAGCATATGTATGTGGAGAACTCAGTGAAGGCAGGTCAGACTCAAAGACTTCAGTGATGTCAATAAAAATAGCTCTCAGCCAAGAAAGCATCTCTGCATTCTAGACCTTTCCAAAATAATTCCCGTCACTGCCATAAAATGTCGTGTCCATTTTACAGGTGAGGAAAGTTAACTTGCTGTCAGTGGAGGGAATCTTAAATAAGGAAATAAATATGTATGCATTTTTCTCCCCCAAGAGCCTCATAACATCTACTCGCAAAACAAGCGGACCTTCGCCCAGGAAAGTGTCCTAGAAGAGAGGCATCTAAGGGAGATTTCTAATGAGGGATGCTCCACCAGATAATACCCTTTGAAAAGCAAGGGTGGCAGAGCCTGGCCTCGGGGTGCACCATGGGCAGGTGGTAGCCAAGCTGGCCAGAACGTCTCTGAATGCCAGAGAGGAAGGCAGGTCTCTGGACTGGTCCAGGGAAAGTGTGCCCTGAAGCTAAGTCAACCACTGCTTAGGAATCAATTCTTCCAAGCATTCTAAATATTCCCAGATATTTAGCAACGTGGATTTGGGTCTGGCCTAAAAAGCATACACTGAAATGCACGCTGGATAACTATTTGGTTAACACAGGCCACAAATCTACATCACTGATTCTGAGGTGATTTCTGGCCTTTTCTCTTGTATTATCTTCTTTATCCAGTTCAGTATCATACAAACACTGACGGAAATGATAAATTTGGTAAACACTGTGGAAAGAACGAGGGAAATTACATCTTACTCATGTACGCATAGTGCTGAGTGCACAGAGAAAAAACCAAGTACAATTATTTTAATTATTGACTATTAGTCAATAATTTATACGCATACAGTATCCCTCAGTATCTGCAAGGGATTGGTTCCAGGATCCCTGCATATGTCAAAATCCAAGGATGCTCAAGTCCCTTATATAAAATGGCGTAGGATTTGCATATAACCTACACACATCCTCCCTTATAGCTTAAGTCATCTGTAGGTTACTTATAATACCTAATACAATGGAAATGCTATGTAAACAGTTGCTTCATCACAAATGAAGATATGCTCTGGAAGGTGACTTTTCTCTCCTGTGAGTTTCTTGGGCTCTTCTGGGATGCTGCCTAGGCCGCAGTCGACCGGCCTGTGATCTTGAAGTTCTGGAGGCTGTAGCACTTCACGTAGTTAGCCAGACACCCCTGACTAGCCTTCAACTCCTTCTTCTTGCTCTCTCCAACACCCTTACAATCAGCCTCTGAGGGGCTGCTTGGACTGCAGTGCTTTTTAGGAGACATTTTTCACAGAAACCAAGGGTACACACAACACGAGTAGCAAATGAAGCAGATACCAGGCGAACAACGGTCAAACAATGAGTTCCAGAGAGAGACTGAGGGCTGTGAAGCGGCGGGGGGCTGCAGCAGGGGGTGCCTACAGGTCATTTCATTCATGGGGACTCAGCGTAGCGCTCAGCACACGGCAAATTCAAATTCTGCCTTTTGAAACTTTGTATTTATTTTTCCGAATATTTTTGATCCATGGTTTGTGGAATCCATGGATGGGGAACCCATGAATGTAGAACCCGTGGATACCAAGGGCCAACTGTAGAGAAAAGTTTATACACTTAATCGTCATTTGAAGACATGTGTTTGCACGGCAACTGGACAGGCCCTATGGAATCCTGAAAAGAGCATCACCTGAGGAATCCTATCCAGCCTTATCTCTACGACTAACTTTGCAACCGAGGTAAGTTACGTAGCCTCTCAAATTCAGCGTCTTCATCTGTGGAAAGTGATAGTATTATCTGATCTGATCTTGTGTTGCCCTAAAAAGTAGCTACGACAGCATTTTGTTCAAGTTTAAGTGCTAGTTAGAACCCAGGCAGGCTACGGCGTTTCTTCCTATGAGCTTAAATTGGGCCCAATTATTTCTGAATGAAATAACTAGGGGTGAGTGGTACCAACCTTGCGAAGATGAAGCAGCAAGCTGCCTTTTTGTAAAAGAACAGATTCTTGTAGCAGTAGTATTAAATCAATGATAATGTGCCTGGCAAACTCAGTATTTCCAGCTTAATTCTAAGACTCAACCAGTAGGAAGAGACCAAAACAGTCTCTCAGGGATTCGGTCACCTTCTCTGGTTAGTCACTTAGCCACCAGATGGTCACGGCAGACACATTCTTGTATGTTACCAATAACGCCTTTGATGTCTCAAAGAAACAACAGTGCTGCCCTTGACATATGTACCTGGCCATCGCTACGGTGTCTCAGACCTACGTGAGAAAAGATTAACATATAAATGGCCAGACAGCATGGTCAAAAACGCTATCCTGATGGAAAATTACTGACCTCGTACCAAACTATACGGAAACTCATGGCTGAAATCATAAAACAAAGGCTCTTTTTCAAAAAGAAGAGGAACAATAAGGCATAAGAAATACAGGTCATTTATCTTATGAGAGAACAAAAGGACATATTAAAGAAAAAAGAAACTGACGACATCATAATTTTCCTCACAATATAAATTTGAGAACAGGGTGCTTATCGGAATTAGGAATCGTAGCCAATAAAACTTTTAAAAATAGTTTGAATATATTCAATAGAACACTATTCAAATCAAAGGAAGCTTGAGAGAGGAAGTCAGTCATTGTAAATCAAACAGCAAAAACCATATATTGAGCGTGCATTCATTTTAAACTCAACAACCTGCCATTATTTGGAGAGGGAGAGAAAGAGCTAACAACTGGGACGTCAAGGCCTTTGCTGCAGACCCAGGACGCCCCTGCCCTCCGTACACGGATCTGACGACTCAGATTGTCAGAGTGTGTCTGTGTCTCAAATCAAGCCCGTGTGCAAACCTACTTTTACACACATATTCTAAAGCTCAGGAACTGCCATCTCAAAGAGATGGACAACAACATTAACCAAATAAGTAAAGGCAATTGGACAATCTTGGGATGCGTTGGGGGTAAGTGTCTGAAGGAAGCCGGGAAGCTGTCCTCCTCCAGCAACTACCTCTAGTCAATTTGTAACCTGTTTTTGTTTTTTTTTTAATTTATTGTGCATTAGGTAAAAGTTTACATAGCAAATTAGATTCTCCTCCGATAGTTTATACATAAAGTGCTTCATGGCCTCCGTTTCATTCCCCACGATGTGCCAGCACTTGCCCCATTTCCACCCCTGGGTTCCCCACTTCCTTTTGTCCTGATTTTTTTTTGACCACACGTGGAGGGGGGTCTTATTCCCCTGAACCTTCGCTGGAGGCATTCATTCTGTTGATTTCAGCTGCTCCTACTTCAGCTGCTGGGATTTCAAATTTCTACCAAGCAAGTAAAAGCAAGAATGCATGAGTCACTCGGAGCTAGATCCACAAGAAGATGAGAGGGCTGGTGCCTGTCAAAGCACGCTACAATAGGCAACAGACAAGGGCTGGACTGAGCAATGAGGCCTAAGTAAAGACTGTGATCACATTACTGTGAAACATTTCTAACAGAAATACGTCAAGAGCCTAGTGTTATAAACATCATGCTACCGCCTCCCTGATTTAAAAAATGTTAACATTTAGCTACATTTGTTTTTGATTAAAACTATAAAATAAAACATACAGATATAATTGAAGTCTCCTTTGAACAAGGATCCCATTCTCCACGCTCTCTCCAAAGAGGTAACCACCATCCTG
The DNA here is from genome assembly GCF_000243295.1 of Trichechus manatus latirostris. Classification (NCBI taxonomy): domain Eukaryota; kingdom Metazoa; phylum Chordata; class Mammalia; order Sirenia; family Trichechidae; genus Trichechus; species Trichechus manatus. Next base: position 4,613,938 of record NW_004444012.1, on the reverse strand, counting down.
AAGGTGAGATCCCTCAATTTCATCTGGGTTTTTAGCCTTTTACCATAAACAATACCCACATTATTTTGTAGTCTAAACTTTGCATAATTCCCACAGGAGTGCCTGGGTGGTAGAAATGGTTAACACTCTCAGCTACTAACCAAAAGGTTGGCAATTCAAGTCCACCCAGAGGCATCTGTGAAGAAAAGCCTGGTGATCTACTTCTGAAAAATCAACCATTGAAAACCCCATGGAGCATAGCTTACTCTGACACACGTGGGTCTCCATGAGTCAGGACTGACTCTACAGCAACGGGTGGTATAACTGATATACTCTGCATATCCTTTTGAATCTTATTTTCTTTTTCATTCAAAATTGATTTTTCCACTTTTATCCATGTTGAAATATGTCGATCTACCTCATTTATTTAAATTGATATTTGGTGTTATGTTTTATGTATGTTCCCACCTTCATTATCCTTTCTTTTGGGGATGAGATTTCAGTAGATTCCCAGTTTTTCGCTCACTAGCAACACTGCAATGAACAAGTGTAGGCATGTCTTCTTGGGCTCCTACTCAAGAGTTTTTCTAAGGTACCTCTTTAGAAGTACAATTCTGGGTCATGGGTTATATGCATCTTCAACTTTAATAGCTATTCCCGAAGTGTTTCTCCAAATTAGACGAAATACTTTAAATTCCAACCCGCAATGTATGAGAGTTAGAATTTTCCCGTATCCTTTCGGCCTTAGCTTCCCGGGGCTGCTGTAACCGAAACACCACCAAGTGGCTGGCTTTAAAGAAAAGGACTTCTTGACTCAATTTTGGAGACTGCAAGTCTGAATTCAGGCTGTTGGTAGGGCCATGCTCGCTCGGTCAGCTCTAGCGGAAGGTCTTTCTTAGCCTCCTACAGCTTCTGGTAGCCCCAGGCATTTCTTGATATGGTTTGGCTTGTAGATGGATGTTCACATGACATCTGTCTTCCCCCTGAGGGTGACCCTCTCCATGTCTGTTCTCTCCTTATAGACGCCACTCAGAAAGAATTAGGACTAGGCTCCACCCTACCGAAGGATGACTGAACGGATAGTGTCTTCAAGGCAAGATCCTATTAACACAAACGAGGTCACATTCACAGGCACAGAGGTTAGGACTTCAACATGTCACCTGGAGGGACACATTACCACTTTCCAACATGTGGTATTACATTTTTAATTTTTATCAATTTGATAGGTATGAAATAGTATCTCATTATGGTATTAATTTGCATTTCCCTGATTATATTCTAAAAATAAGCACATATTCATATGCTTGTTTGCCATTCAATTTTCCTTTTCCATAAATTGACTATTTATATCCTTTGCTCACTGGTGGCCAGGATGGGTGGCATGGACTGGGGGAGAAGGGCATTGTTGTCTTTTCCTTCTAAGTCTAGATACTAACGTTCGGTCAATTATTTACATTGCAAATTAGTTATTTTGGCTATGGTTTTAGTTTTGTTTAAGTAAATGGCAATATTTGTGGTATACAAGATTTTAATTTTGCTATAGTCAAATACATCAATCTTTTATGGGGGCTTTGTATGGAGGGAGTTATCAGGAAAAAAAAAATTTTTTTTTTGGTATCTTTTCTGACCAGAACGTCACATTGGCCATATTTTCTCCTAAAAGCTTTGCTTTTCACATTGAAAGCATAATAATCCACATGGAATTTATTTTTGTGCATGTTGTGAGGCAGGATTTTGTCTGTTTTTCTAACAAAACCCAAAAAACTAAACCCACTGCTGCAGAGTAGAACTGCCCCATAGGGTCTCCAAGGAGCGAATGGTGCATTTGAACTACCAACCTTTTGGTTAGCAGCCAAACTCTTAACCACTGCATCACAAGGGCTCCTATTTTTCTAAATGGATAATTAATTGCCCAAGCACTATTTCTTGAGTAGGCCACTTTTCCTCACATACTGTGTGCCCTATTCCCATGTATATGTTGGTCTGTTCACGGGGTTTGGCCTGTTTCACTGGTCTGTCTATCTCTGTATCCAATCTCACATTCACTTACCATTAATTATATTGGTAGAAAAAATTTTACTATTTTTCTTTATTTTTGATTATTCTTGGCCCTTTAATCCTTCATTTGCATTGTTATGGTTTTGATTAGAACTTAACTGAATTTAAAGATTAATTTGAGAAGAACTGACATTTGATGATACTAGACAGGGTATATATTTGTTTCTTCAGGTTTTATTTTTGCAGTCTTTAACAAGGTTTATAATCTTGTTCTAAATAAGTTTTACACTTAATTTGTTAAATTTATTCCAAGTTATCCTATGGGTTTTGTTGTCATTGTGGATGGTATCTATTTTAGGCCATTTTTCTCACAGGCTGTTGTTGGTGCATAGGAACATTATTAGTTTTTATATATTAATCACCTATCAGAAAATTCACTAAACTATCTTACTGGTTCTAAAAATTTGTGTAGTCTCTCAGATTTTTTAAGTAGAATTCATGTTGTCTACAAATACAAACAACTATGTTTTTTTTTTTTTTTTTCCTGTCTAGACTTTATACTTTGTTGTTTTTCCTATCATTTGGTTTTGGCTGAGGCCTCCAGGACAGAGTTGGATACAAATAGTGATAGTGGGAATTCTTGTCCTATTTGTAGATTTGAAAAGGATGCTTCTAAACTTTTTATTCCCATTGTTAAGCTCTTATCATGAATAGGTACTCAAGTAGTTATTCTCCTATGACTTGTTAGTTAGTGTGTCTCCCTTAAAGATTCTGTAATGCCAAACAATACGGACAATCCTACTTGGTCATATCCATCGCTAGAGCGTTGCGAATATTTTAGTTAGGCTTTAGCATTGGTATAGTAAGTAAAACTTGCTTGAATTGTTTTTCGTCTTATCCTTGTGAAAGTTGAGTGTTTAGGTCTTTCTAGTCCCACAAAAGAAGTCAAAGAGCCTTCTCTGCCTTTTATTCTCTGTACAGTTTTGTATAAGAGAACCCAAACCAAAAAAACCTACTGCTGTCGAATCAATTCTGACTCATAGTGACCTTATGGGACAGAGTTTCCAAGGAGTGGCTGGTGGATTCGAACTGCCAACCTTTTGGTTAGCAGCCAGAACTCTTACCCACTGTGCCACCAGGGCTCCTGCAAAAGAGAGGGATAGCCTATTTCTTAAAGGTTTGATAAATGTTATCTGCAAAATTATCTGGGCCTTGTACCTTTGTGCCTGCCCATTCAATTTCTCTGATGAATATAATCTCAGGTTTTCTATGTCTTCTTGAGTCAAATTTGGTAACTTGTATATTTCAAGAAAACTGTCCATTGACTATTTTTCTATTATTTTGCATAGAATATTGTAACAAAATTTATGATTTTAAAAAATCGCATATGGATCTGCAGTTAAATTTGCTTTAGCTAGTCCAGTATTATTTCTTTGTGTACACTCTTTTTTTTCTAATCAGTATCGTCAGAAGCTGGTTTATTTTATTAGAATTTTCAAGAAACCAAATTTTGGATTTGTTGATCCTTTCTACTGCTCCATTTCTTTCTTATTTGTTTATCTTTTTGTCAGCATTGTTTTATCTTTTTCTACTTTCTTTGAGTCTGCTATACTATTCACTGATTATTTTCATAAACTTTATTTTCAATCTTTTATTTTAACATATACATTCTAAGGCTATTGTGTTTCCTCTAAATTCTGCTTTAGCTACACCCTACAAGTTTTGTTGACATTTATTTATAAGTATTTTGTAGTTTCTATTATAATTTCATATTTGATCCATAAATTATTTTAAAAGTTATGTAACTTTTTGTTATTTCTAATTTGATTATATTGTGGTCAAAGTATGTGAAGTTTGTATTAATTCTTTGGTATCTGCTTGACTTCCTTTGTGTTTTTATAGGTGAACAATCTTTGTAAATGTTTTTTATGTCCTGAAAACAATGAAGTTCTTATATTTGAGGAACTCAGAGTTTCAGATACATGTAGTAAGTAAAAATTTTTAACTACTTTATTCAAATCTTCTATCTCTTTCTTAATTTTTTCCAAACTAGATATGAAAAAATCATCCACTACTACAGTGGACTTCTCAGTTTCTCCTTGTAATTCTGCCAAAGTTTGCTTTCTATATTCAGAGACTATATTGTTACACATATATTTATTGGTGAATTATGATTTTTAGCATGAAGTAATGATCTTGTCTGTCCCTGTCTTAGTCATCTAGTGCTGCTATAACAGAAATACCACAAGTGGATGGCTTTAACAAAGAGAAATTTACTTCTTTACAGTAAAGTAGGCTAAAAGTCCGAATTCAGGACGTCAGCTCCAGGGGAAGTCTTTCTCTCTCTGTCGGCCTTCTCGTCTGTGTTCCCCCAGACTAGGAGCTTCTCCATGCAGGGACCCCAGGTCCAAAGGACGTGCTCTGCTCCCGGCACTGCTTTCTTGGTAGTATGAGGTATCTCTGTCTCTCCTCACTTCCCTTTCTTTTTTATATCTTGAGAGATAAAAGGGGGTGCAGGTCATACCCCAGGGAAATTCCCTTTACATTGGATCGGGGATGTGACCTAGGTAAGGTTGTTATAATCCCACCCTAATCTTCTTTAACATAAAATTACAATCACAAAATGGAGGACAACCAGACAATGCTGGGAATCACGGCCCAGTCAAATTGATACACATATTTTTGGGGGACATAATTCAATCCATGACATTCCCTAATAAACATTTTTCTTTTAAATTTAATGTTATCTGGTAATAATACTGCTGTACCACTTTTCTTCTGGTTAGCACTTGCCTGATATCTCTGGTATTCCATTTATTTACTTCAAATTTTACTGTATCATTATGCCTCATGTATGCCTCTTATAAACAGCATTTAGCTTGATTTTCTAAAATCAAATTTGAAAATCTCTGCCTTTTAAAAAGTGACTTTAATCCATTTACATTCATTGTAACTGACATGTTCAAACTTATTTCTATCCTTTTATTTTGCGTGTTCTGCTAATTACCCTTTCTTTGTCCCTTCTCCTTCTTTTTTACCTTCAAGTTGATTATTTTTTTTCTTTATTCCCCCTTTCTTCCTTTATTCACTTAAAGTAATATATTCTCCTTTTATTTCTTTAGTAGTCCTCTCAAAAAAACTTTTAAACTGAAGAAATATCTAAGCTTCATTAATAACTTCTTTGTCATCCTGAGTAATTGTAAGGAATTTCAAATGCACTCATTCCAGTCAGGACCCTACCCCTGAGCCTCCAAGTTATTGGTGTCTATTATCTTTGTTCAACCACCTTATTTTTAAATACAATTCCCCAGTTAGTCTCTCCTCATCTTTTAAAACACTCAATGCTTATTTATATTCATCAACATGCTTGTGAGTTTCCTTTTCAGCATTCTTTCTTGAATTCCATTCTACTTCTGGGTTCAATACCCTTCTTGCTGAAAAATTCCATTTACTAGATTTTTCAGCCAGGGTCACTGAATAGATTGCCTTGTTTGAAAATGTGTCTACTTATTTCTCACTTTTGAATGATAATATGGCTGTGTATAGAATTATAGGCTAAGGGTTATTTTACTTCAGCCCTTTGAAGATATGATTCCTCTGTCTCTTGGCATTTACTATTATTTGTCTTTTATCTCTGGTTGCTGTTAGAATTTTCTCATTAAACTGTTTCATCACTATGTGACTTTGGGTGGCTCTTTTCATTTAGCCTGCTTGAGATTAGTTATGCTTTCTGAACCTAAGGATATATGCCTTTAGCAGCTTGAAAAATTCTGGATCATCGTATCCTTGGCTTCTATTCTTTCCTTCTGGGACTCCTTATATTACACATGTGTTAAAAGGTCTCATTCTATCACCTATCTCCTACCACTTGTTTCTATGTCCCCTCTTTTCTCTTCTTGTGTTTAATTTTCCTAATCTAATTTTCCTAATATTTTTGTCGAATCTAATACTTAACTCATCCAATGAGCCTTTAACGTCATGATTATTTTATTTCTAAACATTCTGTTTATTTTAAATCTTTTCTTCATTTGTCTAGTTACAGTCTTCCTTTTTATTTATTCGATCATTTTACACATATTTATACTAGAGATTTAGAGTTTATGTATTACATTTTATAGTCTCTTCATTTTCTCATCTCCAGTTCCTGGTACAAGGTTCCTCCTTCTATTTATTTATTTTTTTAACTTCTTCATGGTAGTTGATTTCCTCACTTGGTTTGTAAATTTTTACTGTGAGCTTATTTTCAGCCAGAATTGTCTGATGTGCATTTTGGAAGTAACCGAATTACTTTTATGTTTACATGAAAGAGTAGTTTCATGTTTACTTCTGCTGAGACCAGTTTTATTGTTAATTTCTTAGCTTGGGCTTCCTGCACTAAACAAAGAGTGTAAATTTGGACCCAAACCCACAAACAGTACTGATCTATGTTTCCAATTTCTCACTCCTCTCCTTAAACTCCTCCATAATCTAAGGCCATATACAGAAAGCAAGCTTCCATGCCATTTTCTATGGGCAATTAAAATCTTCCTGGCCCTCTTTTCATCATTTGGGCTATACATGGAGGCTCAATTTCAATCCTGGTTGCACATCTGTCCCTCCAGGCAAAATAAAAATCCTAGCCCTAGCCCCTCATGTCTGTATATGAAGCTAACAATCTTGGTGGGACTCCACAGTGTAAGCCCCTGTTTACTACTCTGGATATACTGTCTCTGTCCATTTCTGACACCTAGGGATTTAATTTCTTTTGTTTGAACTTGGTACGTATTTTTTAAAAAAATTTTGTTGGTGTTTATTTTGCCTAGCATTTCTATATCTTTGTAGTGAAAATAGGGCTCACTGACAAAAACTCATTCTCCTATGCTGTTCAATTATTTTAAGTTCCTTTAATAAGAACTCAGTAGACAATTTGTTCTCTTTTTTCTTTTTTAAGCTTTTTTTTTGCCACCAAAGATAAATGAATAGACAAAGAAAAGGTCCTTCAGAGAAGCCGTCACAAACAATACAGAGAGAAGGGCAGGTGGGGAGAAGGGGTGGGATTGGGAGTGGAATCCCCTAAATCACCTCTAAAGACCTCTCTACTGCGTGTTGTCTGGCTGGGCAAGAGGTAGGGGAAGACAGTCATTGGTTTCTAGAAAGAAACTGTTCCTCTATCTCCTCCAAAGGCTTCCGTCATGTCACACACCAAAGCACTGGGCTAAGTATCAAACATGGGAAACAAGACAACTTGCTTCTGTGGGTTTGAAAGTCAGTTCCAGTGGATTCTCAAATATAAACCCTATATATATATTTGGCTTTAGACAATAATTTTTTAGCATGCTCATTATTCTGTACTTCGGGCTGGCCTCAGTGGGGACAGCTTGCCCTTTATGTGGCAGATCAACTGGGGCGGATCATCTGAGTGCTGGGGGATTTATTTTCATGATGACTCACTCCCATATCCTGCAAATTGGTGCCTGCTGGGAACTCAGCCAGGACTGTGGGGGACGGTCATTGCTGTCCTCCATACAGCCTTGTCTAATGTCTTCTTGAGCTTCCCCTGGAAATAGTGGTTGGGTTCCAAGAGCAACCATCTCAAGACAACCAAGTAGAAGTCTCCCACCTTTTATGACTTAGCTACAAAAGTCAGAAAACAAGACTATGATTTTTATTTACATCTTCCTGAAAAAAGGAAAAAAAAGCATGCCTTCTAACATAAAGGTGGACCTGGAAAGCCATGTAGTGCACTACTTTCAAATGGAGAGGTAGCGTGAACAGTGGTTCCAAGTATTTAACGATGGTAAGCCTAAGTTTCCTCATCTGTAAAAGTTCATAACTCTCATGCCTTCCTTACAGGGAAGATGAAATAACACACGTGAGCACTTAACATACTGTTTGAGATTTGGACTTTTTCTGTTGTCAGGGGGTTGCTTTGGCTGGTGTTAGATCATGCTGTGGCCTGCCTTCTGCCTCCCAACACTGCATTATCACTAAACAGAAGACTACTTTCTATCATTGAGGGTAAAAAACAGAAAGACTTTATGAGGTGTATATGAAGTCAGGGGCCTGCTTTAATCAAACATATACTGCCACAGTCCCCTCCTACCCCCTACCCTTTCATGGTATGCAACACATAATCCACCATCAAAACTCTTCTTTGGAAAGAACTTGGCACAAGTCCTTTATACCGTTGCATGTATTAGGTTAATGTGCTACTTACTCTGAGGGAATTTGTATTCTAAGTCTTGTCTCTAACCATATAATAGAAGGATTTTTTTTTCTCTGAAATAAGGGCAAAGCCCAAACGTTTCAAGTGTCAGCAATCAAGCAAAGGAGAAATCTGACTACAGGAGACGTTCCTAAGAATCACTGACCTCGCACCCATTTTCATAACTCTTCCTCTCCCCGGTTTAAGGCCAGGTAAGTGGCCAGCTACTGCTGGAAGGAATTGAGGGGAATCATCTGTGCTTTTAAGGCCCCTGGAAGTCCTGCCTACCGCAGAGTGCCTTTGGATCAAATTGCACCTGAACTAGACCAGACCTTATCTAGCTGGGATCTCTAACCCCAGATCAGAAATCAGTTTCAGTACTGCAGATGAACCAGCAGGGAGCTCAGTGTGTACTGGACAGCGGCAGTGAAGACAGAGTAAACGATAAGGTAAGGGAAGGACAGACATAGGGACAAAGACATGATGGGCCCTCTGGAAGTAAAACCCATGTGCAGTCAGAGCTGTGATGTTAGAACCTAGTCTTCCCTCCACTGAATAGAAATAGCTGCTGCAGTTGACGAGGTGGATGGGAAGGCAGCTGCTCTTGGAAATACTCCCAGAGTAAAGCAGGCGTTTTGTGTCTCCATGTGGGTACCCCAGAGGCTGGGCTCCAAAACAAACAAAAAAACAAAAAACCAAACTCATTGCCATCGAGTCAATTCTGACTGATAGCGACCCTATAGGACAGAGGAGAACTGCCCCACAGGGTTTCCAAGGAGCACCTGGTAGATTCAAACTGCCTGCCAAGCTTTTGATTAGCAGCTGAGCTCTTAACCACTGTGCCACCAGAGCTCCAAGACAGTGAAGACGCCTAAATACCTGCTAATGTTTTCTTCAAACGCTGCTTTATGGCCTTTGGACATCTAGGTCACAAAGGTCACAACTTACAGCCCCACCGGGGATGGCCTACCAGTGTCCTTTCCTGGACGACTGCAATACTGCCAGTGGCCCACAGAGGCCAACTTGCCCCTGTGGTTAGAACTATCCTCAAGAATTCCAGTCGGCTCGCTAGCACTTCCACTGCACAAAGTCATCTCTAGAGCAGTTTGATCCCCTCTGACGATCTGAATAAGAAATGTATTTTAGCATTAGGGAAACCTACAGGGACAAATTAAGTTCTGCTCACTAACCAGCACATAATCATGTAAGAAATCACTTGAACTAGAGTATTATTATATGAGTAAAAGAAGATGTTTCCAAAGAATGAGCATTCACACTAATCAGAGTTATTTCAATTTCAGGTAATCTTAGCTCTACAGCTATCATACAGCACCAACCCTTACTCAACAAATATACATTCAACGAATGTTTATTAAGCACCTAGTTAATACTGGGAACATACTTAGCTCCACTTCCCCAAATCTGGAATGTTTTCTCACATTCTTTCCCTTGTCCAAAACGTCAATCCCCAGTTCAATTCTCACCTCCTCCATGAAAGCTTTTCCTTATTTTTCCAACCCACTTGCTCTCCCTTCCCTCTGAACTCAGTGTCTCCCAGTCATCTGGCACTTGATTAAATATTACTTTGGCATTAATTCACAGGAGATTGATCAGGACGCTAAGATTTGAAACTATGTCACATTTTTTAAAAAAATCTGAAGGAAAGTGTATGTTTAGCGCAGTGTAGAAAAAAGGTGTGGTATCTCCTCAACGTTGTCTTTAAATAACTGAGGCTTTTACATGGAGGGGAGTCCTGGTGGCTCAGTGGTTAAGAACTCTGCTGCTAACCAAAAGGTCAGCGGTGAGAACTCAACAGCTGCTCCTTGGAAACCCTATAGGGAAGTTCTACTGGGTCCTGTAGGGTCGCTATGAGTCAGAATCAACTGGACAGCAATGGGTTTTTGTTTTTCTGGTTTTACATGGAGGGAGAATTAAGCTTATTTTGTGGTTACCCAAAGGAGATAAGAAATAAAACTTACAAGTAGATTACTGGTTCTGAAGTTACAAGGTCTCAGATTTCAAGGTGAGCTTTTTGTGTATTCCATGCAGTGAGATCCAAGTGTACAGTCGCCGTTTATGTTGTTGAAAAAGGTATTTGCAATGAATACAACCTACGATAGGCAGATGACACAACTTTGCTTACAGAAAGTGAAGAGGACTAGAAGCACTTACTGATGAAGATCAAAGACCACAGCCTCCAGTATGGATTACACCTCAACATAAAGAAAACAAAAATCCTCACAACTGGACTAGTAAGCAACAGCATGATAAATGGAGAAAAGACTGAGGTTGTCAAGGATTTCATTTTACTTGGATCTACAGTCAACGCCCATGGAAGCAGCAGTCAAGAAATTAAATAACGTATTGCACTGGGCAAATCTGCTGCAAAAGATGTCTTTAAAGTGTTAAAAGCAAAGATGTTACTTTGAGGACTAATGTGCACTTGACCCAAGCCATGTATTTTCAATTGCCTCATATGCGTGCGAAAGCTGGACAATGAGTAAGGAAGGTCAAAGAAGGATTGATGCCTTTGAATTATGGTGTTAACAAAGAATATTGAATAGACCATGAACTGCCAGAAGAACAAACAAATTTGTCTTGGAAGAAGTACAGCCAGAATGCTCCTTAGAAGCAACGATGGCAAGACTTTGTCTCAAATACTTTGGACATGTTATCAGGAGTCCCTGGAGAAGGATATCACGATTGGTAAAGGAGAGAGGGTCAGTGAAAGACAGAAAGACCCTCAATGAGATGGACTGACACAGTGGCTGCAATGATGGGCTCAAGTATAGCAACGATTCTGAGGATGGCGCAGGACTGGGCAGTGTTTCATTCTGCTGTACACAGGTTCGCTATGAGTTGGAATTGACTCGACGGCATCTAACAACAACAACATCCCCATCCTACAAATGAAGAAACTGAGGCATAGGGAATATAAATAATTTCCCAAAGTCCCACTTGTATTTAGTGGTGCAACCATGATTTCAACTTATCTAGGGCCTCATAACTAATAGGCTATTTTTTTTCCAGCACTGTTCTCAAAAGCAATCTGAGATGCTCTAGATTAAAGTATTATACTTACAAGAGTTGAACTCAAGTTTTCCATCACTATTCCTTCCTCCCTCCTAGATTTCTCTACAGTTCAAAAATAGGCAATTAAAATATCAAGACACTTAGTTCTCCAGGCACAGCAAATATATGACCACGTAATGAGGCTGCGCGCTCTAGCCTAAACTCACTAGAGCCCAGCATGTCGGTCAACGTTGAGAACTGAGTTCCAAGTAAATAGAAGACTCCAGCTCAAGATCAGGGAGACAGTTAATGGCAACAAGGATCTATTGAAATTTCCTGGGGTAGCTAGAAAACCTGACAAGACCCTGAGTGTCTTGTGTCCTATAAAAAGAAAGGGAAA
>NW_004444012.1:4582302-4595526 GCF_000243295.1 Trichechus manatus latirostris | reverse complement strand
CGGCTCTGACTTATGGCGACCTTCTGTACAACAGAACTAAATATTGCCTGGTTCTGTGCCATCTTCATGATCACTGGTGTGTGTGAGTCCATTGTTGTGGCCATTCTGTCAGTCCATCTCTCTGAGGGTTTCCTAAACAAACGCCTGGCAAATAAGCTAACTCCTAGCTACCAAACTGTCCTCAGGTCTCCCCAAAGAAGAAGCTGGTTAATGTGTTTGCTGAGTAACGATTTTTATTTAAACTGAAAGCATGTCTGTGTGAGGACCTCATCTACCCAGCGAGAGTATACGTCTTTTGAGGGCAGATAACCCAGCTCAGCCAGAGCACTCAGCTTTCCACAGGGTAGAGACAAAAGAAAGAAAATACATACATCTTTACATATAAATATATACATAAATAAGCATATATATGTATATCTATACAGCTAATATCAGAGAATGGTAAACAACTAAGGGAATTTTGAAAATAACATCTGCCCCTTTGTCACCCATTTGTCTACCGCATTTCCCCAGTCCTTTTGCTTTTCGGACGTCTGCTAAAGATCCTATCTTCCAATCAAAAGGCCAGGCAAGCAGGCACAGACAAAGAACATGGCGGATGCCATGCTGATTCAAAAAACAGACAACAGACATATGGTTGCGTGAGCAAAGAGTGCAGCCTGCTTCCTTCATCCCCAGAGGTGGAAAGACCTTCCCCAGGACGACGTCTAGCCTGCACTGGAATGGGCAGATGATCTATTCCTTAATACCAGAAAAGAGGGCCACATAATGGTCCCATTTTTACATTTTACCAATAATTCAGGAGTTTGCACTTTTCTTTGTTTCAGGTATGACTATAGACAAGTGAAAACACGGAATATGCTGTTGGATACTATGAGTGGTAAGAAGAAATTCTACCTCAAATTACAACATCAGTGTTCCCTACTCTTATTTAGCTTCTTTCCCCACATGAATAAAAATGCTAAAACCCTAAATGTTGTCGTTGTTGTTAGGTGCCATCGAGCTGATTTTGACTCATAGTGACCCCGTGTGACAGAGCAGAATTGCCCCATAAAGTTTTCCAGGCTGTAATCTTTACGGGAGCAGATTGCCAGGTTTTTCTCCCATGGAGCTGCTGGATGGGTTCGGAACCCTAAATAGAAGTAATTAAATATGCAAAATATTACTTCAAGGACTATTCTTAAACCAGGCATACTTTTTTTTTCTTTCTCATTCTTACCAAATTGTCTGAAAACGCAATGGGAACAGCTAGAATTGAAAGGCAGAAAAACTAAGATTGAAAGAAGAAATAATTAAAAAATAAGTCAAATAAACAGACCATATGATTGTCTCCTAACCGATGCCTTGCATACAAAGGCAGTCACTGACTAGCCAGCATTTTTGATAATTTATGAAAAAGTGGTAACTGAAGCATGGAAAAGAATCAAAATCAGATCTGCCTTTAAAAAAATTTACCTTCTCAACAAAGGGAAAAGACAACCTACAAGCTGAGAAAAAATTGGGGGGAACTATATATCAGATAACAACAACAAAAAAAAAACAAACCCGTTGCCGTCGGTCAATTCTGACTCATAGTGACCCTATAGGACAGATTAGAACTGCCCTATAGAGTTGCCAAGGAGCGCCTGCCTGGTGGATTCAAACTGCCAACCTTTTCGGCAGTTGATCTCTTAACTAATGCACCACCATGGCTCCAGCTAAAATAGTATCCTGGATTAGATCCTGGAACAGAAAAAGGCCATTAATGGAAAAAGTGGTGAAATCTGTATAAAGACTGGAGCTTGGTTAATATTAATGTACCAGTGTAGGTTTCTTAGTTGTGACAAATATACGATAGAAATTTAAGATGGTAACATTAGGGGTAACTGAAACTGGGTGAGGAATACAGGAGGCACTTTCTGTATCATCTTTGTAACTTTTGTGTAAATCTAAAATTATTCTAAGATGAAATTTTTATTTCAAAAAGTAAAAGCTTTCTAGCAGAGTTGCCCCCAGAAACAACCTCGTGACAAATTTATTCCTTCCACTACCACCGAATACTGCAAGAAATGCTTAGGAAGACTGCTGGCTATGATTAAGAATTCCAGAAGTATAAGACATAAATATGAGTAATTATAGAAATAAAAATGTTATAAATATCCATACAGATACATAGATAGACCTAAACATATGTTGCTGCTTTGTTATTAAAAGACAAAATAAATTGGAAAACTGTGATATAAAAACAGGAGCAAAGAATCCAGGAAATGGAGGCCAGTTCCCCATTCTATGTGGCTTTGATAAGACCATAATTAATTTTTTCCCCATATGAAGCATTATAAAAAATAATTCAAGAGGTTTCAGAAAAGGATCTCCAAAATTATCAGAGAATTCAAAGTCCAAGAGTACCTAAAGAAAGGGGAGGGTTTAAGTTGGTTCCTTCATATCCTTCAAATAATTATTTATTTGCTACAAAAACCACTATCATTAGAGAGCCTACTACATGCTAAGCACCATGCTAGATATTTTACAAAATCAACTTCAATCTGTATAACACTGAAAGGCAGATGTTGTTATCCAATTCTGAAGAAGAGCAAATGATGGCACCTGAAGAAGTTACCCAAGGAGACACAGCTAGTATAGGATCCAACTGGGATTCCAACTCAAGTGGAAACACAGACAAATTGTAATAGATGAGATTTAGGTAGAAAGAAGAAAAACTTTTGTGACGCTAAGAGAAACGAAGCACTTGGGCAATTATTAAAAGATGTGGTTAACTCACATTTGCTCAATAACAGAATGAGGAAAGTTCTGGAATCAGAATATCCAGGTTCTTTCATTAGTCCATTGTGTCTGTCTGTCCCTTGGTACATTCAGGCACTTAACCTGGGTAAGCAGAGGAGCACGCAGTCTTGGGTGATCCAAGTTCAAGTCCTATCTGATGGCCTTTCTAACTGTATGATCAGGTAGGCCACTTATCTTGAACTTCACTTTATCATTTATAAAACTGCAATAATAACACGTGCCCTATCTATGTCAAAGAGTGGTTATGTGGATCAAATAAAAATATCAAAATTTTTATAAACTATAAAGTTCTATTCAAATGTTCTACAAGTTATCTACAAAATTCTACAATACCTTTCAATCTCAGAGTCCTAAGTAAATGGCAAGTACATGATCCACAAAATATTTAAGTCAAGTAAACAAATATTTATGGATGTGAGACCAGGGGATGAACCAATGCAACAAGGAACACTGAACCCACCAAAAACTAGTCTTTTATTAGTTATATTCAAATGTCTTCTTCGACTGAAAAACAAAAATGAGAGATGGGAGATTGAGTAGTGTTATGGATAGAATTTTCCCTCCAAAATATGTGTTGTAAATCCTAACCCCTATACTTGTGGATACAACTCCATTTGGGAATAGGTTTTCTTTGTTATGTTAATGAGGTTGTATAAGTGTAGGGTGTGTCTTAAACCAGTCATTTTAGACATAAAAGAGCAGATTAAGCACAGAAGAAAGCTAGTACAGATAAGGAAAGAGTGATGTCACTTAGAGATCACAAGGGATCTAGGAAGAAAAGCTGAGAGAGACAAGGAATTTTCTCCAGAGTGGACAGGGACAGCCTTCCCCTAGAGCTGGTATCTTGAATTTAACTTCCAGCCTCCTAAGCTGTGAGAAAATACATTTCTGTTCCTTAAAGCCACCCTCTTGTGGTATTTCTGTTATAGGAACACTAAGAAACTAAGATTTCATGAAGATGACAAAACGTTCATGACATACACTAGTTTTAGCAAGAACAAGTTTGGTAATCCCCATTAAAATACAGAGGTTAGCTTGTATACGTTGACATCACTGATCAAGTAGGATCCAAAAGGCCAAGACATGGGCTATAAATGAAACAGAAATTGTCCACCATCAACAAAGGAAACTACTCAAAATGTTGTACTTTCCATCCATACAAAGGAAAAGAAAGTCGCTCATATTGTCTACTTTTATCTGGTTAATGAATAAATACCATTTACATTGTCCAAGAATGTTGTTCATCAAGCTTCATAAGCAAAAATATTTTCTCCAAAAACTATGAAATAAGCAAGGGGGAAAAAAATAAAGAACTTATAATGATCTCATTCTTAAATCTATGAACATCCTCTCATGAATGAGGAGAAAGCGGAATTCCTAAATTCTCAAACCGTGACGTAACATTGGTTTTATTGATCCTCTGAACAATTTGTGGGAGTACCCAATCATTATTTTGACAGTTTTAGCATAAGATAATAGGCTTGCTTTTAGATAATTGCAGTTACCACATTCAATTTCAACCTTCCATAGGATTTTTTTTTCTAGATACAGCTTTACTGTCCGTCCTAGATCACATTACTTTCTTTTTATAGCTATACACACACAGCATTTTAGGCGTTACACCTAATTATGTCGCCACGATAACAATTTAAAAGCTCATCATTAAGAAGCAAAGGTTAAGCACTTATGTTAAAACTCCTTTTTATAAAGACAAACAGTGCTAGATGACATAAGTAAATGAATTCCACAAGCATTTCAAAGTCTGTTTGGGAGTTACAAAAAAATAAGAACTCTTTTTGGTTACACTGGGAAATGTGATAAGATTATATCCAGGTAATAACATTTGTTAACTAAAGCGTTGACTTAAAAGCTTTCTGAATCATGAAAACTATTTAGCCACACAAGTTTCACAACACAAAGTTGTACGACACAAAGTAAGTTCTTTTCCTAGGAAGGCAGCTTACCTTAATAGGCACATGAACTCTGGAATAACATAGTCACTACTTTCTGTGTGACCTGGGGCAAATAGTTTAGCTCTCTAGGCCTTGGTTTCCTCATATGTAAACGGGGATAATACTACCACTTGCCTTACAGAGTTGAAGGTCCAATGAGGTAAGGTACTTAGAAAATACCCGGCATATTGCTATTGTTGTGTGCTGTCGAGTTTATTCCGACTCATAGCAACCTTACAGGACAGAGTATAACTGCCCCATAGAGTTTCCTAGGCTGTAATCTTTACGGGAACAGCTTGCTGGCTCTTCACAGAGTGACTGGTAGGTTCAAACCACTGACCTTTAGGTTAGTAGCTGAGCACTTAACCACCGTGCCACCAGGGTTTCTTACCTGGCATATAATACGTGTTATATGGGGGGCACAAACAGTTAAGCACTTGACTACTGATGGAAAAGTTGGTGGTTCCGACCCACCCAGAGGAGTGATCTACGTCCAAAAGTTCACAGCCGTTGAAAACTCTATAGAGCACAGTTCTACTCTGACACACACGGGGCCACCATGAGTCAGAATTGACTCGATGGCAACTGGGATATAAATACCTTATATTATTATTATTGCTTCTTGAATTGCATTAAGCAGCTAATAACCAAATAAAGATGCAGCCCGTGAGGGAGGGTTAAAACTAAAAGGTGATCTAAGCCAGAGGATGAGGTGGCAGAAACACAATGGGAGCCAAGGCATGAGCTATTCATAGAATGGGACAGTATGGGGCATCCTAACTCAAGAAGAAATAGCAAAATTGAAGTTGAGAAGTACTTTGGAGAAAGAATGGATTAGGCTGAAAATGACTAAATACTGGGGTTCAAATATGGCATCCAAGGCTTAAAACTAAATGAGAGAAAACAGCATGGGGTTCAGCACCAGATCTACACAAGACTGTTGCAACATGATAAAGAACACTGTTTTGACAACAAAACCTTTCTTCCTCTCTTGCAGTCTCTGATAGGTACGTATGTATGGTGGGGAGACAGGCAAGTGTTAGCAGGGATGGGACATAGAAAAAGGTCAGTAGACTACAGAAGGGAACAGTGGCAAAGAGGCTAGGCTTAAAGGCAACTCAATTTAGTAATTCACCCACCCGAAAATACCCGCCACTAAAATTCTCAGTCAAATGCACTTCATTATTTGGGGGGAAAATATCATTAAATTTAATCTACCTCACGTTCCATCCCATAATCATAAAATTGTCAGGAAAAAGACTTAGTGTCTTGAGCGATCTAGGCAACAGTTCTGTCCCCTAGTCAAACGTAAGATAAGAAATTGTTCTTTAATTAAAAGGGATAATCCCTTTTAATTGGGCATCCAAATTAACTAATTCCCATAAGATAACAAAAAGTATCTCTAGTAAGTGATTGTGTTTCTAAAGGAAAAAATCAAATCAACATGGTTACCCAATAAATACTCTGGAATGACCAAAAGTGTCGATCATCAACATCCCATACCAAACAAAAAAATAAGAAACATTGACTAACAAAGGGTTTTTCTCATGTCTCAATCTATGAAATATAAAAGTATTTTTAAAAAGTAAGTTCTAAAACAATTCCACATTAATGTAAATTTTTAAATCACTTAAAAAAAAAATTCCATGAAATCAGGACTGTAGCAGAAAATTTGGCAGACATAAGCACCGTACACATATGAATCAATTTCTACTTTTGGATCCTTCTTCAGACAAAGGCTCTACCAAAAAATAATAATGATAAAACCAAACCCATTGTCACTGAGTCGATTCTGACTCATAGAGACCCTATATGGCAGAGTAGAACTGCCCATAGGGTTTCCAAAGTGTGGCTGGTGGATTCAAACTGCCGACCTTTTGATTAGCAGACGAGCTCTTAACCACCGTGCTGGCAAGTTTCCTAAAAGCTCTACAGAGGGGGGGCAAACTAGGTATTTCTATTGAGACCAGGCAACAACAAAACATACATCATCAATCCTTGATTACTTTGGCTTCTTCAGGTTGTGAATCAATCCTGCAATCCCTTTGGTCCTGCCCTGACTACCTCTCTCACCCTAGTCCCCCTCCACCCTAACAACCTGTTCACTGATAGTTTGTTTTTTATATATTAAAATGTTTCTTGTGAGTTGTCCATAAAAATATAAGGGAAGGACCATCAATCAGTCAAAATTTTCTGTACTTAGCAGGATTTATTATAAATTCAGTAAGATATCAACATTAATAGCCAAGGTAGATTAATTTTTGAATTTCAGGTAACCATCTTCTGCTTGTATCCATAATCATGGATAATACAGAGTTGATTAAATGCCACTGACTACACTGTCTATAAAGAATAGTTGGAATCTAATTTTCAATTCTGAGCTTCAATGACAAAAGCTTTCGGTATAATCATTATCATTAACATTTATCATGCAATGAATATGTTTCTATACTTCTTTTTCAAACTAGGGAAAATAAGTCATTTTCTCATTCCACTAGCTGTAGAAAAGCAAGTCTATAAACAGAAACAAGAGAATGCCTAGACACAGACACAATTTTTAATCAACAAAAGCTGAGAGTCCAAAATAAGCTCAAATTCCTACCCCTGAAATCTCACCTGAATTGTCTAGACCAACAAGCATCAAAGGACAGAATAGGATACAATAGAGCTTTTAAGAAAGTGAAAACACCACATCATGTAGAAGCTTGAAAAGTCTTTTAATTACAACTTTTCTCAATGTTTTAAAATTATATAAAAAGCTGAAAGGCACACAGGTGCAATGTGTTAGGAAACAATATTTGCCACTTAATAAATGTGTAATCAACAAACAAGAGGTCTGCAAAGCACTGGAAGCATTCCTATCTATAATGAGCTAAAGATGCTCATGCGTTTACCTCCTCTCAATGAGGCACTCACTCCTGGAATGTGCACCAACTCCGTACATTCACTTTGCTGCCATTTAGGGGACAGAAGAATTTAAGGAACTGTCTTAGGCTGGGTTTTCTAGAGAAGCAAAACGAGTAAAGGGTATAAATATATATATAGAGAGAGATTATATCAAGGAAACAGCTCACGTGATTGTAGAGGCTAGAACGTCCCAAGTCCGTGGATCAGGGTAGAGGCCTCTCCCAAGTCACACAGCCGCAGAAGCTGGCAAGCCCAAGATCGGAAGGTCGGAGAGCAGGGCTCCCACTCACAGGGTGTGCAGATTGACAAATCCCAGGTTCGGCGGATAAGCTGACAGCTCAAGTCCCAAGAACGGGAGATGAGACGACAGGAAGCAGCCGCAGGATCCAGAGAGAGCAAAAAGCCAGAACGTCTGCTTATATATAGATGTGGGCCACACCCCCAAGGAGGCTCCCTTTCATCTGATTGGCTACTCACAGTATATTCAGTCATGGGAGTGATTACATTAAAACATGGAGAATCATGGCCCAGCCAAGTGGACACACAATCTTAACCATCGCAGGAACCATGGAAGTGGAAATTCCATTAATAATATTACGGATTAAATAATCACTTGAGTAATTAAGAATCAAATGACGGTTCACACATACAATGGAGAGCAACTCCTCCTATTTGAAGTGTGTTAGAAAGATCATTTCATTTATAGATGTCTCACAGATCTACACTGTGCTCCCAAGAATGAGCCTCATATCCCCAAGTTTACTGTACAATTTATTAAGATGTGCTCTGGAACCTCAATTTATTATGCCCAAATTGAATTCAATCTCCCTTCTCCCCCAACTTCAAATAACTCCTATTTCTATTAATATGAGATACCCTAGTTTGAAATCTCAAATTAATTCTAGGCTCCTTTCTATTCTTTACCACGAGTATCCAGTAACTGGTTATGCCCTATAGACTTTATATACTCTATCACTTCCATTGCGAACCCTAAATCGGACCTGCATTAAGTTTTCTAAGGACACTGCAATAGCTTATTAACCGATCTCTCTCATCATACTCAGGATCTCCTCACTTCAAATCTATCCTATAGAGTGTTACAGATTATCTTCTTCAAATCGTGATTCTTACCTGCCGTCACAATACACAATTCTTGTCATGATCAATTATAAAGTGTAGAGGTGGTACCAAGATGGTGGCCTAGTCAGATGCACCATGCTGTTCCTCTATAGCAAAGACCCAAGAAACAAAGTGAAACAAATACAGATGACAGCCCTGGAGTCCTTATCATCAATTGAAAGGATACAGAATCAGATCAAGCACCAATTAGAAGAAGAAACTGAATGAGAACAGCGAACGAGGAGAGAAACGAGGAGGAAGTGCTGTGCTAGCCAGCCTGGCACAGTGTGGACATTTTCAGACACAGCCAGCAGTGATCCTGGCTGAGGAGCACAGGAAGGTAACAATACCGAGTGCCCAAGAGGAGACAGAGAAACTGTGCAGATGCACCTGGAGTGAAGCAAGGTACCGATCACTGACTGTGCCCAGTGGGAAGTGCACAGGCACCTTCTCCCTGTGACCGTAGAGTATGCTCTTCATTCCTCTACCACCTTGGTGACTGGCAGCACAAACCACCCACGTCCCTACCACCTCCACTGCCAGCGATCTTAGTACGAGCCCTTCCTTTTATTTATTTTTTCTTTTTCTTCTTTTTCCTTTTCTACCTCCCCCTACCCAGTCTCATCCACTGACCCCCCTGCACTGCCTACCAGGCAAGAGGCGGACAGAGAGCATGCTCTGGCCGCCTTCCCCACCCCTCCCTCACAGGAGAGAGTGCCTGCACACTCCCCAGCCATTTGCCCTGACCCTGCCCCCATCAGAGAGAGAGCCTACATACTCTCCGACTGTCCGTCTAGTCGTTCACCTGCCCAAGAGAGCACCCGCGTGCTGTCTGGACACTTGCCCAGCCACTCACCTGCTGAAGAGTACCTTCGTGCACCCCAGCCATTTGCCCCAAACTTCCCCCCATCAGAGAGAGCACCTGCACACTCCTCGGCCACTATTACTGCTCCTTCCCTGCCACAAGGAACACCTGCACAACCCTGGCTGGCTACCCTGCCCCTTCCCCATCAGAGAGACCCTGCACTTGCCCTGCCCATCCTGGGCCACAGAAAGTGCTTGCACACTCCCCAGGCACTGCCTCACCCCACTCATGCCAGAGAAAGCACCTGCACCTTCCCTAGCCACACGCTCTGCACGTCCCTCGCTGGAAAGACTGCCTGCACGCTCCCTAGGCACACGCTCTGCGCCTCCCTTGCTGGAGAGAGCGCCTGCACACTCCCCAGTCACCTGTCCTGCCCATCTCTGCCCCACGCGCACCACCCTGCTGAGTGGGCAGAGCAAGAGCATTCACACTCCCTGGCTGCACACACCAGCCCTCGCCTGCTGCCCTGCTGAGTGGGTGGAAGGAGCACCTCCATGATTTTGAGTGTTCTCACACCACTGCACCAGAGGCAGACGCCAGCCAGCAGCCACCCAACACAACCACAGCCATCTGTCATGCACAGTGAACAGGGAAGCAGTCTTGCCCTGCCCACTACAACCACACCTACCTGGAGACAGGTGGTAAACACTCCTGTGCTGCCGAACAAATGATTAGCAAAGCACACCCAACCCACCTGCATCGATACATCAAAACAAAACAAAAAATCATAAACAAATAACACCTTAATGTCTCAGAGACAGCAGACAATATCGAATCATTTAAATAAACTGGACAAGATGGCTCAAGCAAGTTACCAAAGTAAAGAGGCAGAAAACCTTCCTAAGGAAGAAACAGTAATGGAACCACCTGATAAGGAATTCGAAAGACTTACATATAGGGTCCTCAAACAGACCAAGGAAAACATAGACAAAACCAAGGAAAACACAGAAAATCCCTAGATGAACTCAGGAAAACAATACAAGAACAAAATGATCAAATAAACTGACAACTAGAAACCATACAAAAACAGCAAACAGAAATCCAGAAGTTTAACAAAAAAATTTCAGAAATAGATAACTCAATGAAAGGACATAGGAGCAGAACTGACTCCATGAAAAACAGAATCAGCAAAATAGAGGACAAATCCCTTGACACTAATTTGTTTGAGGAATATTCAGAAAAAAAAAAAAAAGAATGAAGAAAGCCTAAGAGTTATGTGGGACACTATGAAGAATAACTTACATGGAACAGGAATTCCAAAACAGAAGGAGACAAAAAAAAAAAAAGCACAGAAAAACATTTTGAAGATTTGCTGGCAGACAACTTCCTGAATAGCATGAAAGATGAGACGATATCCAACCAAGAGGCTCAAGAACCCATACTGGATACACCTCAAAAGAAAGTCACCAAGACATATTATAATCAAATTTTCCAAAACCAAAGACAAAAAAAAGAATCCTGAGAGCAGCTTCAGAAAAATGAACTATCACCTACAAAGAGGAACCAATAACACTAAACTCTGATTTCTCAGCAGAAACCATGTTGGCAAGAAGGCAACGGGATAACATATATAAAACCCTGAAAGAAAAAAAACAAAACTGCCAACCAATAATTTTAAATACAGCAAAATTGTCTCCCAAATATGATGACAAAATTAAGACATTTCTAGGTGAACAGAAATAAAAGGAATTTGTAAAAACTAGACTAACCTTACAAGAAAAATTAAAGGCAGTCCTTCAGACAGAGAAACAACAACACCAGACAACAACCTGAGAATAAGACGCATGACAGCATTACCCAAATATCAACCAAGATAAAGAATTCTCAAAAATAAAGCTACAAGACTGAAAAAAGGGAAACAGAGCTGTCAATCCGTAAATGATGGGAACATCGAAATAAAAGAGGGAATAAATGGTTTAGTTACAGAACTTCTATATGGAGAGGAAGTCAAGGCAATATCAAGATATAACAGACTGTTTTAAACCTAGGAAGATAAAGGTAAATTTTAGAGTAATCAAGAAAAAATTAATAAATCTACTCACCAAAATAAAAAAGAAGAAAATCATAAAAACTCAATAAACACAAAAGCAACAACAACAAAGGAAAGGAAAAGAAACTCCATAAGCTAAAAGAACTCAGTACAGAAAAGCAAGCATAAAAAAGAAAACATCAAGACCACACACGCAAAAAAAAAAAGCACAACAAAGTGACAGCAGTTAATTCATACCTAGCAATATTCACACTAAATATAAATGGGTTAAATGCATCAGTCAATAGACACAGAGTAACAGAATGGATTAACAAAAAAAGACCCATATGAATATGTTGTTTACAAGAGACACACCTTAGATCTAAAAATCAATGGATGGAAAATACATCAAGCAAATAGTATCCAAACAAGAGCAGGAGTGGCAATATTAATCTCTGATAAAATGTACTTTAAGGCAAAATCCACCACAAAAAACAAGGGCGGGCATTATATAATGATTAAAGTCTCAATCCACCAACGGGACATAACCATAATAAATATTTATACACCCAATGACAGAACTCCAAAATACATAAAGTCTAACAGCATTGAGAAGAAAAATAGACAGTTCCACAATAATAGTAGAGACTTTTAACACACCACTTTCGAGGAAGGACAGAAAAACTAGAAAGAAACTCAACAAAGATACAGAAGATCTAAACATCACAATCAACCAACTTGACCTCATAAACATACACAGAACGCTCCACCCCACAGCAGCACAGTACACATCCTTCTCAAACACACATGGATCATTCTCCAGAACAGACCACATTCTAGGCCACAAAGCAAGTCTCAATAAATTAAATAATATCGAAATAGTACGAAGTATCTTCTCTGATCGCAACACTATAAAATTAGAAATCAATAACGAGAAGAAAATGGAAAAAAAATCAAATACATGGAAACTGAATAACGTCTTGCTCAAAATCACTGTGTAATAGATGAACTTAAAAATGAAATAAAAAATCGCTAGAATCAAATGAGAATGAAAGCACAACATACCAAAACCTTTGAGATGCAGCAAAAGCAGTACTCAGAGGTCAATCTCTAGCAATAAACACATAGATCAAAAAAGACGAAAGGTCTAAAATTAATACCTTAATCCTACAACTGGAACAAAAGAAAAAACAGCAGCAAAAGAAGCCCACAGCCACCAGAAGAAAGAAAAAATGAAGATTAGAGCAGAATTAAACAAATTAGAAAACAAAAACAATAGAAAAAATCAGTAAGACTAGAAGTTGATCCTTTGAAAACATCAATAAAATTGACCAACGGCTGGCCAAACTGACAAAAGAAAAGAAGGAGAAGATGTATATAACCCAAATGAGAAATGAGATGGGTGACATTACCACAGAACCAACTGAAATAAAAAGGATCATAACAGAATATTATGAAAAAGTATACTCCAACAAATTTGAAAACCTAAAAGAAGTGGACAAATTTCTAGAAATACACTACCCACCCAAACTAACACAAACTGAGGTAGAAAATCTGAACAGACTCATAACAAAAGAAGAAATTGAAGAGGTCATTAAAAAAAAAAAAAAAAAACTCCCAACAAAAAA
>NW_004444012.1:4544567-4582202 GCF_000243295.1 Trichechus manatus latirostris | reverse complement strand
AAAAAAAAAAAAAAAACTCCCAACAAAAAAAAGCCTTGGCCTAGGCGGCTTCACCGGTGAATTCTACCAAATATTCAGAGAAGAGTTGACACTAATACTACCCAAACTATTCCAGAACATAGAAAAGGAAGGAATATTCCTGAATTCATTCTATGAAGCCAGCATAACTCTGATACCAATGCCAGGCAAAGACACCGTGGAAAAAAAAAAATTGCAGACCAATACCCCTTATGAATATAGATGCAAAAATTCTCAACAAAATAGTAGCCAATAGAATTCAACATCATATTTAAAAAACAGTACATCACTACCAAGTGGGTTTCACACCAGGTATGCAAGTATGGTTCAATGTTAGAAGATGAATCAACGTAATCCACCACATAAACAAAACAAAGGACAAGGATCATATGATCATCTTGATCAATGCAGAAAAGGCATCTGATAAAGTTCAACACCCTTCTGATAAAAACTATCAGCAAAATAGGAATAGAAGGGAAATTCCTCAACATAATCAACATTTACACAAAACCAACATTCAACGTTATTCTCAACAGAGAGAGTCAGAAAGTATTCCCCTTGAGAACAAGAACCAGACAAGGATGCCCTTTATCACCACTTTTATTCAATATTGTTCTGGAAGTCCTAGCAAGAGAAATAAGGCAAGAAAAGAAAATAAAGAGCATACAAATGAGTAAGGAAGAAGTGAAACTATCCCTATTTGCAGATGACATGATCATATACATAGGAAATCCCAGTGACTCCAAAAGAAAGCCACTGGTACTAATAGAAGGATTCAGCAGATTAATAGCATACATGATCAACATACAAAAATTAGCTGGATTTCTCTACACCAACAATGAGAACTCTGAAAAGGAAATTCGGGAAACAATATCATTTATAATAGCTGTCAAAAAGATAAAATACTTAGAAACAAATCTAACTAGGGACGTAAAAAACATACAAAAAAAATTACAAAACACTACTGCAAGAAACCAAAAGAGGCCTACATGAATGGAAAAACATACCATGCTCACGGATTGAAAGACTTAATATTGTGAAAATGTCAATGCTACCCAAAGTGATCTACAATTATAATGCAATCCTGATTCAAATTCCAACAACATTCTTTAATGAGATGGAAAAACTAATCACCAACTCCACAGGGAAAGGAAAGAGGCTTCAGAAAAGCAAAACTTTATCAAAGAAAAAGAACCAAGTAGGAGGCCTCACACTCCCCGATCTCAGAATCTACTATATAGTCATGGTAGTCAAAATAGCCTGGTACTAGTACAACAACAGACATACAGACCAATGGAACAGAATCAAGAATGTAGAAGTAAATCTTTCCACCTATGGACAGATGATCTTTGACAAAGGATCAAAGTCCATTAAGTGGGGAAAGGAAAGTCTCTTCACCAAACGGTGCTGGCAAAACTAGATATTTATTGTAGGAAAATGAAACAAGGTCCATACCTCACACTATACAGAAAAACCAACTCAAAACGGATGAAAGTCCTAAATGTAAAACCTAAAACTATAAAAATCAGAGAAGAAAAAAATAGGAACACTAGGCGCCCTAATACACAGCATAAATAGTATAGCAAACATAACTAAAAAAGCACAAACACCAGAAGATTCATCATCACTGATAATGAATCCGCAAAACATCTCACAACGTGAATGAATCTGAGGGACATTACGCTGAGTGAAATAAGTTGACCACAAAAGGACAAATGTTGTATGAGACCACTATTATAAAAAGTGAAGAACAGGTTTATACACAGAAATAAACATTCTTTGATGGTTACCAGGGACGGGAGGGAAAGGAAGGGAGGATCACTGACTAGATAGTTGACATGAGTTAATTCTGGTGAAGGGGAAGGCAATGCACAATATGAGGGAAGTCAGCACAACATGATCAAGGCAGAGGAAGACACTGAGCGGTATGCAAGAATAAAGGGCAACTACAGTAAATGCTGTAACATATACAATCCTGTAACAACAGTAATAACAATCAATAATTTAGAAGTAGATATGTAAGCTAATATGTATGCTAAATAGGTGAGGGGGGTTGTACGGGAGTATACCCTTGTACATATATAGTTCTGGTTGTGGATATTTCTACACACATATTTATAAACGCTGCATGTATACTCATACAGTTGTCTCTCAGTATCCACACGGAATTGGTTCCAGGATCCGCCACAGATACCAAAATCCATGGATGCTCAATTCCCTTATATAAAATGACATAGTATTTGCATATAACCTACATACATCTTCTTGTATACTTTAATCTCTAAATTACTTATAATGCCTAATACAATGTAAATGCTATATAAGTAGTTGTTATACAGTACTGTATTATTTAAGGAATAATGACAAAACATGAGGCAGACAATGCTCAGTGAGTGCTGGACCGAGACTGAGGCTCTGGGAAATGGCAGGAGGCTACAGCAGGGTATGCCTACACATCATTTCATTCATAGTGCTCAGCACGTGGCAAATTCACATTTTGCTTCTTTAAACTTTTATTCTTCTCCAATATTTTCAATCCATGGTTGGTTGAATTTGCAGATACGGAACCCATGGATGGGAGGGCCAGCTGTATATATAATAAAGCATACAGGCGGCACAGTTATAGAAACGATTTGGATATCGGGACTGATCTACTGGATATGAAGGCTAAGGACCATAGTCTCGGGGACATCTAGGTCAACTGGCAAAACACAGTTCATAAAGATAATGTTCTATATCCTAGTTTGGTGAGTAGTGTCTGGGGTTTTAAAAGCTTGCAAGCGGCCATCTAAGAAGCAACTATTGGTCTCTTCTAGCACAGAACAAAGGAGAACAAAGAATACTGAAGACTCAAGGAAGCAATTAGTCCAAAGGACTAATGGCCCACATGAACCACAGCCTCCTCTAACCTGAGACCAGAAGAACTAGATGGTGCCTGGCTACCACTACAGATCTCTCTGACGGGGGTCACAACAGAAGGTCTTGAGTAGAATTGGTAAAAAATGTACAACAAAATTCAAATTTAAGAAAAGACCAGACTTACTCTTCTGAAAGATACTAGAGAAACCCCCTAGACTATTGCCCTAAGACAACCTTCTAACTTGAAACTGGAGACACTCCCAGTGTTCACCTTTCAGCCAAATCATAGATGGGGCTATAAAACAAACAATAACATCCGTGAAGAAATGTGCTCCTTAGAACAACTGACTATACAAGACCAAAACGGCAACATTTGCCCAAAGTC
The DNA here is from genome assembly GCF_000243295.1 of Trichechus manatus latirostris. NCBI lineage: Eukaryota > Metazoa > Chordata > Mammalia > Sirenia > Trichechidae > Trichechus > Trichechus manatus. The sequence goes on along the minus strand of NW_004444012.1, from coordinate 4,578,940 downwards.
AAGGATGAGAAGACAGGGAGAGACAGGGAAACCAGACTAATGGAAACAGGGAGCCCAGGGAGGAAATGGGGAGTGTGTTGACACATTGTAGGATTGTAACCAAGATCACGAAACAACTTGTGTAAGAAGCGTTGATTGGAAAATTAATTAGCTATGTAAACTTCTACCTAGAGCACAATACAATGTTAAGAAGAAAAAAGGCTAGGGACCCAACGCACATATATTTGTCAAAATTCATTGAAATGTACACTAAAATTGGATTAATTTCACTATATATAAATTATACCTCAATAAAGTTGATTTATGGAAAAAAATTATAAAGTGTGTTGCAAGTTATTGATAACTAACACCAAGTAAATTAACAAGTGCATTTTTTAATAAGTGAAAATTGCTTTCTTTATTTCTATAATAATATTACTCTCCTTCAACGATATACCAATATGCTTTCTTGAGTGTAAGAAATGGGGTGGAATTACAAAAAAGAGCTAGAGATTACACGTAATCATTTTACACCTTGATAACTAATATCCTTCACATCTGTCTTGTTGAAAAGCACTGCCATTAAATTAATCAAGCAAGCAATCAATCAATCTCTGATCATGTCACACCGCTATTCAGAACTGCCAGTGGCTTCCTACTGCCTGCTAATTTAAATATAAATTCCTAGGTCTGGAATTCAATATCTTCTATAATATGGCCCCAAATGAATCTGTCCAATTTTAATTCCCCCCCACCATTGTACATACAAGCTTTTAATTAGGAACTCTGACTGCTCCTAAGAAGACTTCATACTTTCGAATTCCCTATCTTTGCTAACACAGTTCTCTCTCTTAAATTCCCTTCACCTGCAGCCATACTCCCCCATGAAGCCTCCTCTAATTCTACAAACCAGAGTGCATCTCTCTTTTGATGTCTTGTAGCATGTTTTTACTTTTAAAGGCACATACAGAATCATAATTATTATGCATATGCTTCATGTCTCCCACTAAGCTGTGAGCGCTTTGATGACAAGGCTGTGTTTTACTCCTTATTCCATGTACCAAAGTACCTAGCAGAGTGTCAAGAATATAGTCAGCATTCTAATAGCTCTTGACAAACTGCAGAAAAATCAACAACATGAATTCCAAAGGAATCAGGACTCCAGTACTGTTAATAAGGGGATGCTCAAAGTCTGATCAGAACCCAACAACATACTGATGCCTTCTCACACCTTCTTCTATTAAACCCCGAATTTTAAAGATGGTTGTACTGTGTACTGATGGCCTATCCAGCACACTGCCCTGAAACCAGTTTGCTTCAAAACTGAAGTTAATAAGCTCATTCAAACGGTAAGAGCAAAAATCAGTAATTCCATTGAGGAAAACATAATTCCATTTCTGGAGGACAAAACTGTAAGCACACCAGGTAGAAGAGAACATCCTCTGATGAAAATACAGAAGGTAAAGTAGAACTCTACAAAGTGTTCATCTTTACTTCATACTTCATTCAACTATATTGTTCTTTTTAAAAGGATATGACTATGCATTATGGTCTATCCCAAAGCCAGGGAGAATATACTGATTCATGGAAGAAAGGAGAGAGAAGCTGTATAATATCTTCAGGAAATAAAATTATCAACTTATAATATGGATGGAGACATTTTCCTCATGATTCCTTAGAAATTTAATCTGCTAATAATCTTAATTTATAATTTTATTATAATGCCACCCTCCTTATTAATAATAGTGCTTACTTCATAAGTTACAGATGATTGATCTTTCATGAAAGGATTTTAAGTATTTACGTAGTCTTGTTTAAGAATACTTCCATGATAACGTCTACTCCACTTGGGGAAATCTTCATTAACAGAGCTATCTAGAATATGGCTCTTAGTGGAAAGTCATGGTTCTTATTATGAAACTAACCCATTTACTCATTCACTCACTCACTGAGGAAGGGGGGACTCCGGGCTTGATTATAAATCGTGGAATTAAAATTCAGGTTTCCTTAGCAACTCAGTCTGTTAACTAGTAATCACTTTGCAATTATTCGATCCATTGTTACAATTAGAAAACACAATGCAAAACAGAAATGTACTTTGATATTTAAAGGATTTTTCCAAATATAAGGACTTCCATTTTTAAGGCATAAACCAATGGAATCCACCTATTGCTTATTATTAATCAAAATGCTGTTGGTAATGTCCTATGCTAAGAAGAAAGAATGCTGAGCAGCATGTCTCAATCATGCGGATTGATAGTATGACAGAGCTCTTCATCTACCGCTTCTGCCCAGGTCTATAAAACCTGCAATCCTACTCTGACAGCATTTCCCCAACAATTTCTTTAACTGCTACTCTACCCACCATGATGCTGTTGACTGCGAGTTAAAAAAAAAAAACTCGTTGTCGAAGAGCCGATTCCGACTCATAGTGACACTATAGGACAGAGTAGACCTGCCCCACAGATTTTCCCAGGAGCTCCTGGTGGATCTGAACTGCCGACATTTTGGTTAGCATCCATAGCTCTTAACCGCTACACCAGGAGTTGGGAGCCATGAATTCACGTCCTAGCACTGCCAGTGGATACCATGCCCTCCACTATCACTTCCGTCTACTATGGCTCAGTGTCCTAAACTGTAAACTCACCTCACGCACCCCGCCTACCTCACTGGGTTACTCTGAGGCCATAGAGAGCCATGGAAATGCTAACTGCTGTATTTTTACACAAATAATGCACAGATTATGTTTTTTGCCAAACACCCAACCCCCTTGTGCATCATTTTCCTAGGCGTTCTATGTGTGGTGCATTACTTATGTGGGCTTATAATTTGTGAAAAAATACGGTATTTTCCCTTAGAATGAGGCTACTTCAGATTCCATTCCAATGTCATGAGGAAAATAAAAGGCACAATGTGGATAAATTTTCTATTGTATCTAATTTAGGAAGAAGAAAAATAACACAATTTAGGAGACTGAGAACAGACTTAGTTTGGAATCTGGGTTCTAGGATCAATTTTATGTTTTAATAATTATAGGACCATGGTCAAGTGACTTATCTTCTTTGAAATTCAATCTCCATATAGCTTAAATAAAATAATACCAACGCTATCAATATGGAGCCCTGATGGTGCAGTCATTAAGAGCTATGGTTGCTAACCTAAAGGTCAGCAGTTCAAATCCACCAGGCGCTCCTTGGAAACCCTAGGGGGCAGCTCTACTGCGTCCTATAGGGTCACTATGAGTCGGAATCTACTCGACCACAAGTCTGGTTTGGTTTTTTCCTATCAATACATCAGTGTTTTTGTCAGGCTAAGCAATATACATTGTAATAGGTGCAGAATGCACCTATCACACCCCAAAAACTATCCCACAAAATACCCAACAGTGCTCCTTCGAAGTGGACAGTCTCAAATACTGAAATCACACAGCATGTGAGTCCCATGCTATTGGCTATAGCTTTTTATAGAAGGAGAAACAATGTAACACTGAGCATTGATCTAGGGAAAGTAACAGTACACACACAGTACTCTGCACTCCCAAAGGAATAGGATTTTTCCCCCCGATTTCTAATTTTAAAAGGAAAAAATTAAAAATACAAGCCAAGACTGACTGCGACTTGTAGCTCATTAAAGCTGAGGTGATTTCCCCTATATAGCATTCTATTGATCTCCGTAGTCCACACTGGGCAAAAAGTGTGGGCAGGGAGGGGATGATGGATGCTTCTGTCAATAGTGCTGAACAAACCTGTTAGCTAATTGCTACCAAAGACAATTATCCCTGCATTGTTTCATAATGGAAACACATTACAAAACTCTAATATACACACAGGGAAATTTGATGATTTGACTGCAGAGCCATGTGCATTGAATTTCATTGCCAAAGGCCAGCCAGGTCACTGCTGTGAAGGGGAAGAAAGTGTCAGAATATAAGCCACAGTATCTTAAAGCTCTTTACTTTAAGGAAGGGGGGGACAAAAAGGAAGGAAGGAGAGGGAACAAGAAAAACAAAGAATAGAAAGGAAGATGACCTAGCATTATCAGCAAACTGATTCAATTCTGCAACCTGGCGATAATTTTAACATTTTTTTTATTACTTTTGAAGATGATAGACCTTTAATAATGGTTTGCCGTATAATCGTTAAGAAGATTTTACAAATCATTTTCTGTCCAGAAGAGTATTTTTATAGCCTCTTTGACTGGCAGTCAGCCCACTGGGAAGGACGGAGTTAAAAAGGTAGCTTCACAATAGCCTCGTATGATGATTAAAAATAACATCAAGTATCTGTCATGATTTTACTGAAAGGAAAAAATAAACCCACCCCACAACAACTCACGGTAAAACAGCCATTAACCCAACCAATTATAAAAGAAAAGGCCTCAAAATACACTTATTTGATTATCCATAATCATAGTGTAATTCAAGCATATGATATTTACATTTGCCTCCCTTCCAAGAAGCCACATTCTTGAAATACCCTTTCCTGGATATGTTTCTAAATATGCTCATGTCCTTCTCCAGTGAATTCATGCAAGGCATTTAATCCCGGCATGGGAGTTATAGGAATGCTGAGATACAGTATACATCAAAAACTGGATTCAGTACTATTTAACTGTACTGTCTAAAATGGTACCAAATAAAAAGAAAAATGTACCAAAGATGTGCCAGTGTTATAAAGATAAATTAACGGCTACAAAATTTATGATCAACCTATTAACTTCATAATTCACCAGTCAATGAATTCTGTTTTACTATGTTTGATACTCCTCTACGTAGACCAGTCTACCTGCTTTAGACTATGCTGACTACTATTTTGACAAGACCTGGATGGCAGTGGGTCCAAAGCAATCAGAAGGTTGACTTTGACAAATGGGGGTGCTGTGGCGAAGTTGAGAATAACACACATCCACTTTAATCTCTTTCTTGATTAAATCGAAACCATACCATTCTGACATCACGTGATCTGCTCGTGAAGCATCACTGCAGGTTACGTTAGAGGCTACATCTGTTGAAATGATATTGAATTTTTAGGGGAAGTACTTAATTCATTCAAATGAAACCTTCCTAAGTTAACTGGGTCACCAGTCACTGATAACTGCAGATTCAAAGGAAATCAAAGGGAAAATCCCTGACAAAAAATAAAATAAAATAAAAACCCAACATGTACCAGTGAATGATATTTTAGTAGGTATTCTCTTCTACTTTCAAAGAGGGAAGATTATATGCATAAAGCATATTCCAAAGCTGTTTTCCTATTCCACCACAGCTAAGCTCCAAAGGTAAACATTACACTAGGTAATAAAAATGCAGAAGATGAAATTGTCTTTTTTACATGAGACTAGGCAAATATTTATGGGGCATTTGACAAACTCCTGCCTAGTAAAAGAGCCAGCACTGAGAGCAATTATCCTGATATTCATGACTCACTTTGAATATCACATTGAATATTACTCATAAATCTTTTACGAGTACATCCCCAGAGCTCACTTAACAGCTGGTTTTAATCATGCAGTTGACACAGAGAAAATAACAAAATGTATTTTTTCAGTGGCAAATTAATTTAGGCTTGAACCTCCTCCTGTAGCTCTCTTCTTTTCTTTTCTTTTTTATTTTCTTGTATGAAGACCAGCGAAATTCACGTTTGCACGTGGAGGTAGTATTTCTCTAGTCTTGCGGAATTAAAATAAAAAGGATGAATGTTTCTTTTAGAGCCAGTTCCTGACAGGGGTGTTTTAAATGATGTATCTTGTTCTGTATATGAAAGATGAATCCATGTTTGAGTTTGATACACATTGTCTGTTTTGCTGAATGGAGAGGTGAGTGTGGAATGGAGACAAAGAAGACAGCATTATTCTGAAGAGCCTTTAAGTTGTGGGTGGTCTTTTCTATTGCATTTAATTGTCATTAACTGTTCATGATAGCTATTTTGGAATCTGGCTCTCATTAAGTGACTTGAAATACTGTGTAAATTATTTTTAAATTGGAGAGGGGCGGGGAGTAAAACAGTCCCACTAAGGGAAAAAAAAAAAAAGGTTAACTCACGTGGAGTTTCCTCACGCTCTTGCAGAAACCGCTCCAGTATAATCCGAGCCATTAATGAGGGTGCATAGTTCACCTTTACAAAACAGAAGTACAAAGGAAAACGCCAAGTTAGGCGAGCAGCTGATACTCCCGTATTTTGTCAACAATGAAGATGAAGTCAATTTTAATCAACCACAGCAAGCATCTTTCATTAAAATCTTCCCCACTCTTGGTGGCTTCCATTATAATAAAATTATAACAAGTATAATCCATGTTATTGAAAAGCATAAGCAGGTCAAATTTATTAAATATAATATTGGAGCAAAAAGGACGGAACAACTTGGACATATCGTATGCATCTAAAACAGTAAAATGGGCTTTTATCAGCTCTCCTCAATCTTTTTCCCTTGGTAGACCAAAATATTTTTTTTCCTTTAATTCTAGCCATCTTTTCTATCCAACTGTCTATATTCACACTGTTCTGAATGTAATTTCAAATAAAAAGGCCTCTTTGTTAGGTAGTGAGTGTTTTCAGAAGCTGGATTAAATGATCTTGACCATCAAAAGTATGGATTTGATGGATTTCATTTTATTTTATCTTTAAAGCTTAACTTGAATTTTTGGTATAAGTTCGTTACATATAAAATATCTTGTTGGATAAAAAGAAAAATAGCTATATTGCAGAGATATTAATAATAAAATACAACAATAGTAATGACTGCAATATAAAATCACCATCCTTAGGCTTATTTGAAATGTTACTTATGAATTTACTTAATACAGAACCCAGGAAGGTAACTTTTTTATAAAGGATCAAACAGACAACAAGGAATAATCAGTACAGCAATCACTCTGATTAGTTAAAAATGCACCTACTCTTTTGGAAACATACTGTCTTCTCTTTAGTTCTCAGATCTTTTATTAACCATCGATTTAATTTCACCAGAAAATAAATATTTTCTTTCTTTCTTTTTTTTTTTTTTTTAAAAAAAAAAGCAATAATGCTTCCCTAAAACAAGTCTTTTTATCTTAGGTGTAAGAGAGCAAACGTTCCTCATATATTATCACCATGAATTTTTCTTGACAGGTTTTCAAGACCCATATTCCTACCAAAATTTTATCTTGATTTAGTAACTAGGCAAAAAGCCTGGCTTCATTTGTATGAACAGTTTTTTCAAATATGTATGTACTTGGATGCCCTTAAATTCCCCCAAGTAGAAAGAAATGCTTTCCACGAAGCTGCTTTTCCCTAGTAACCCACATCAGAGCTGACACATGAAAAATGGTGAAATTACGGAAGGTAGCCCAGCCTGAATGAGGACTACCTTATTAGTTCAGGTACTTGCCTCTCCCTAATTTTCATATTAATCATGTGTCCGTCTTTCTCTGAAACAGGGCTGTCGTCCTTCATGTCAGAATTTAGCATGTAAGTAAAATTCATAGCGCTTCAAATCTCACTTGAAAATATTTGTGTGGAGAGAACAGAATGACTGATCTTATTATTGCTAACAAAGTGAGATTTCTTAAAATGTTCACGTTTAGCTCTGAAAAGGGAAAATCGGTATTAAGACATTTCTAAAATCAGTGACGGCCCCAAGTAACCCCTACCCCCCAAATCAACAATAATGCAGGACTCCCCCATAAGAGAGTTGCTGTACATCATAATGCACCTATGTTATATTTTTCTCATCAATTTTTACAGTTTCTACTGATTAAACATATATTGACTCATAAAGTATTACCTCACATCAACTGTCACCAGGTGCAAGTATATAAGTATTAACTATCATATAAAAATGGCAGCTTGGTTTTTAGAAGCCATAATCTGGTACTGGCCATTCCCAAATTTCCCTAATGCATTAGCAGTCCTGCAGAAAGTGCTATCTTCTCTGTAACCATCTGCAGCCCACGGCGGGGTGGGGTAGGTGGGGGTATCTTTAAATAACTATTTCTTTTCTTTGGCTAAATATTGCTATGTATTCATGCTAAAATAACAGGTTTACTGGTGTAGGAGAAAATGTGTTGGTTGGGTTAAAATTTTCCATATTACTCTAAAATGGAAGCTGAGGTCAGTGAAATAAGCTAAGCCCAACAGAAATATTCATTAAAAATTCAAATGAATATAAATTGCCATTGTACAAAACATGGCATCAATATCATTATACAAATGAGCACCATATTTGAACAATCACTAAAGTCCTAGTTACAGCTCAGACACCTTAAGTGACTAACAGTAGCAACTCCTAACAAACAAGTCTGGAGACATTTAAAAACCAACCTGCTCTGCTCTAGGAATAGGAAAAACCAAGAATAAAATATACGTTTTGCTAGAAGGAGGAGAGAAATCCATTCTATATGTTAACTATCCTATCTGATTGTGTAGACATTGCCTGGACCATTAAAACCTTCTAGTAACTGATAGGTAATTGCTCATTTGCTGACTGCAGCGGTGTACAGCAGACAGAAGCTGGGAGGAAACCATCCTTCCTCGCTAATATAACATGTAGAACTTGCTGCTACCACAATACTGAGTGCTCACGGTACCAAGTCATCTTTAATGCACACGCACATTTTCTGCCTTGCTTCTATTTTTTCCATTATAACTCAGCACAAAAACACTATGCACTTCATTCCATCCCTAGGAGGTTTGCATAAGCTGTTCCAAGTCAGACTAAATATTGTATTGCTCTTATTACAACAGATAAATATTTTAAAGTTTAGGAATTAAATATTTTATTTTTTCGGTATGCTCTCTGCAACTATTATGAACTTTTTTACAGCATCTTCATTCATGGGAACTCTTTAGGGTTTCCTTTTTTAAATGTAAGGCCATTATTTGTTTCCCCAAACAGAAGCAGATCAGAGTTAACAAATAAGTTCAATACATCACCTTAGACTTTGTGTTAATAAGAACACTGCACTTCTTCAGGTTAAGAAAGAGACTTTTCTACAAGGCACGTATGCCTCATTATAATAAAAGTTTACTAACAAAAAAAAAAAAATGAATCGAGTAAACGTCACATCTCTAAATATATAAATTCTCTCTTCATTTCTATAATAGTATCAATGGTCTTGGCATATGTCTCTGTACTTGACAAAGGTACTTCTCATACTAAATTAAGACAACACGGCCTCAGAAGAGCATGTCCTGAGCTGTTTGGTTGAAATTTTCCATAAAATAAGAAACCAAGAGGCTGTTTATACATTTGCCTTAAAAGTAAGAGACTAATTATGTTAACTGATTTATTAATACATGAAGTTCTTAGTCCAATTACTAAAAGTACAAAGAGACCAGGGAGCAATTTAAATATCTAATGCACCTCAAAATCTTTTCTTTTCTTTTTTAAAGTTAACTACAATTCTAAGGAAATCTCCTTAGGTTTTCTGCAGGCTTAAATAAAATAATCACAACAATGACATTACCTCATTGGCCAGCTCCAAGAGCACAGGGGCAGCCCCATTTTTCACCACTCCATTCAGGTACCTAGAGACAAAGCCAAGTGGTAATGTGGTAACAAGAAAAGGCCAGCATAGACATGTCAGTCTCCCCCATGTGTACACGCGTCTCCTGGGCAAATGCCACGCTCAACTCTAGTTAAAGTATGCTACTGTCACAGGCAAGCGTCGGAGGGAAAAGGGGAACAAAAACAACCTACTGGAAACCATTGGTAACGAGTGTACTGCAGTTGGGGGCCAGAGGTCTGAGCACATGGGTTTCCTCTGTCCTCTGCTCCCACCTCCTAACAGGTGAGGTGAACACAGACGTACTTTCTAAAGAACCATGGACACCACCCTGGCTTTGTCTATACAACGGACAACCATTACCTGGGGTGGGAAAAGCTGAGTCTTCTACTTTGAATAAAACACCCAGGTGCTATCTGATTGTTTTGTTTATCTTTGCTTCATAGGACTAGTTGACATTTTATTAAGGAACAAAAAAGAAACGGGACAGACTTGTCATCAGTGGGTCGGCACACCTTTGATAAATAAGCACAACAGAAGTCATCATCTTCTCTCTCTTGGATTTCTAAAATAACTTCCAGCTTTCCCTGTTCCCTAACCCCAATAAAACAGGAAAAAAAAAAAAAAAACCTAAAAAACTCCCCAAATCTATCCTAGACATGGAAGCTGGGGTGATTTTTTGTTTTGTTTTATTTTAAACAAAAATCTAAATGTGACATTTTCCTCCTTAAAACACTTCAAAGGCTCCACATTCAAATTATAACCATTTATATAAGGTCTTCAGACCCTGGTTCCTACCTATGCAGCCAGCTTCATCTCTACTCACTGTCCCTCACTCTTACTGTTCACCTGGACAACTCATGATTCAGTTTAGATGCCACCTTCTTCAATCCATCACAATCCAGGAGCACGTTAAGTGTCCCTCCAGTGTAACCGAGGAATAGACTGTACATCTCTCCATCACTTACAGCAGGCTAGTATTTGCCTCGTTACTTGGTCTATCTCAACCCCTCCATCACTCACAGGAAGGATGAATACCCCTTAAGGGTAGGGGAACTGTATTTTAGTACAGTTCTTGCCTTACTGTGGGTGATTATATAACGTGTATACAGATTTTTTTTCTCTTTAATAAATCAGTAATTCACTAATTTTAAAAAGCCATGTTGGTTAAGAAAATAAAATTAAGTATGGACATTTCTCTACAGTATATTGTTTGAGTGAGTAAACTCAGGATATTTCTTTGATAGCAAAAGATAAGTTGAACATATAAGTTCTTCCATATAACTGTCAGGAGCAAATACTAAATTATATTATTTCACAATTACACTTATAAAGACGTGGAATCCTCCTGTGAGTAAAGTAGGGTAAAAGATTATCTGAGGTATGGGTGGTCTCGGGATCATGATAATTTCAAAGCAATTCTTAAAAAATTTATTTTCAACATTATAGGGCCCTACTTGAACATTTTGTTTGGAAACTTAAATGGGAAATTAGTACTTTCAGAAGCAAGTGAAAAAAACAAGGCCAGTAGTTTAGAGAAGGGTCCTTAAGAAACAAGTCAGCTGAGAACCTCAAGTCCACTTTCATAACCATCTCCACTACCCTGACAGGCCTGGTCAAGGAGCAACCAATCAGTTCAGTGAAATAAGTCCAACTAAATCCATCCAGTCATGTGTTTGGAATCATCTTAAGGGCATGTTGATCAAGGATTCTGATTCTGAGTCAAGGTGTATAAGCCTACTTTTACAACTTTCTGCCTAACTGACATTCGTTTATCTCCCAAATATTTTTTTTTATTGTTGTAATTAAATGAAGTTTACATTTCAAGTTAGTCTCCCATACAGAAATTTTTTTTTTTTTTATATACATTGTTATGAGACCCCAACCGCTCACCCCATTCTGCGACAGCACACTCCTTCCCTCCGCCCCTGCTTCCCCATGAACATTCAACCAGCTCCTCTCTCTGCCTTCCCATCTCACCTCTGGACATAAGCCGCCCCTTTGGTCTCTCGTATCTACTTGTCTAAGAGGCAACAATTCTTCACAAGTTTCACTTTATGACCCACAGTCCAGTTGAATCCCTGTCTGAAGAGTTGGCCTCGGAAATTGTTTTAGTTCTGGGGTGATGGAGAGACCAGGGGCCATGCTTTCCGGGGCACCTCCAGTCTCAATCAGACCATTAAGTCTGGTCTTCTTACTAGAATTTGAGTTCTGCATCCCATTGTTCTACTGCTCCATCAGGGACCCTCTCCCAAATATTTCTGAGAGCTAACTATGTGTCAGGCCTTATTCCAGGTTCTGAAGAAGCAGCAGGAAGCCACACATCCATGGTCCCTGGCATCACAGACACTATAGTAGAGTGGGGAGGCAAGATAATAAAAATCTAAAGAAATCTATAATGGTATCTGCTACAATAAAAAATAAAGGTAGACGGGTGGTCAGGAAGCTGCTCTCTAGGGAAGTGGCACTCGAGTAGCAGCCACCAAGAAAGGAAGGTCCACGCCACCATTAGCGGTAAGAGAACATTAAGTGCAAATGCCAGGGATGTGCCCGGGGCGGCCGAGGGCCAGCAAGAGTCCCGGTGTAGTCAGGGAAGAGCACGGTGAGAGCTGACGGGAAATACTGAAAAGGGCAGTGAGAACACCAGAGCACATCGTGTGCCAGACAACTCTTGCCGAGCCAAAATTACATGGTTTCATGTAAAGGTTGCATCAATCATTATCCCAGTAGTGACCAATAGAGCACTTCTCTCAACTCAAAATTAACAGGAGATGGTCAAACAATAACAATAACCTCCACATCTATACAGTCTATAAAATTCAAAGCATTTTTATACTTCTTACCATTTAGATGCTTAATGAGCATTTATATACTTCATAATGAAAACTCTCAATTACAGGGTTGGTAAAGCTTCCCAGTTGATCATAAAGAGAAACCAAATCCTGGGGCACTGGTAGACAATAGCTGGTGAGCAGTAAAGCTTGGAAATGGAACCCCGATTCCCCGAAGCCTAGTGAGATGCACTTAGGTGTTGAAAAGGAGAGACCTGCTTCTGAATGTATTTATTCCCCATTTTACAACTATATCCTATGGCACTTCAGAAGTGCTAGGGAAAAAAAATAAGTTAAAATTAATGTGAGGTTGTATTTGTCCTTTTTGGGAACTTTAATTGTCCCTTACCTCAATTTGATAAATCAGGCTTTATTCAAATTTTCAGATATGCAATGAACGGGGCAGGCTCATTACCGAAAACACTCAGTAGGGCATAATCAGAAATTCCTAATGCCACACTTCTCTGCATCCTTACAGCGACTTGTGCAAATTTACAACATAGCGCTTTTCACACAGTTCTGTTTGTCTCTCCATCTAAGCTGGCAGCTCCTCGGGGCCAGAGCTGCACAAATGATAGCTGAACCTCTATCCAACAGACCCTTAGGAAGATCTGAATTGTAATCGGGATAAAAGCATGTCATCCCGAACACTGTATTAAGGTGACCTGGGCTCCATTCTTGATGCCTATTTGCCCATTAAAACTATTTTTCACAGAAGCTACATATTATCCTCTAGCTTTGCCACAGGAGGGCTAACCAATTTAGATCCTGTGGGTAAGATTATCCCTAAAATTCCTCAGAGAAGGTCCAGTTTATTGTGTTTTTTGAGTGTGAAAGATCCATTAGCATGTACGAAAAATAATACGTGCTCAATTCAAAGGCAAAGTTATTTATCTTTAATATTTTCATAATAACTGCAATGGCACACTTGAAAAACCTAACCAAAATTTCTACATGAACTTACATGAACTTACATCCGAACCCCGGCTTCGTTGATTCTATCTCTGAAATCTCTGGAACCCGGCTCACTATTGCTGCCACCAGCTTCTCTCACCTGAACTAAGAGCTGACTTACTAGGTCCCTCTGCCTCCAGGTGCTCTGTGACCCATCTGTCCTTTCACACTGCCACAGAATTATCTTCCCCAAATGAAGATCGGATCGTACGACTCCCTTGCTTAAAATCTACCACTGGGTACGTGCTGCCCTTAAAAAAAAAAAAAAAAAAATCCAACTCCTTTGAACAAGACCCTCAGCACCTGCCTACCTGTTCAGGCTTATCTTGCTGGGCTCCATCTGTTCTCTAGGCTCTGGCACAAGAACACTCACAGCTGTTCCACATCACCACTCTGCCACTGACCGTGGCTTCTCTCAGCTTGGAATGCCCTCTCCTTCCCTAACGAACTAGAAAAGGCAACTCTAATTTCTAGACTGTGTCTATACAAGTTGTCCTTGACACTCCACGTTGCTAACTGTTGGGACTCCCACAGCACTTTGTACAGACAGACCTCTGCCAGCACCTCCTTACTGCATTTTCTGGATTGAAGTGCGTAGCTGTTTTCCCCTTAAGCAGAGCAGTTGAGGGCAGGAACTGTATCTTATTCACTTTTATACAGTCAGTTCCTAGCATAGGATATGGGATGTAGTGAGTGAAAAGCAAACAGTGCTAATAAAAAAAAAAAGTTCAAATTCTCAGAATGTTTATTTTTATCATGTAATGTCAAAAACATTTGAACCGACCTTTTCTACGTGTAAACATCTGAATGAGATGTAATCGATCTGATTCTCTAAAGCTAATAAAGCTGGCCCTATAGACAGGGAGAAGGGAAGAGATGGGAGAGAATATGTCTAAACTTTGCTGTGGATGCGGACTTGAAAATCTGACTAACTTGCGTGTGCGTGTGTGTGTGTGCGCGCGCGCACGCATGCCCATATTCACCAATTTAGACAAATCTAAATAAATCTTGCCAAGAATGTTTCCAGTTTGGAAATAAAATGGCATTAGGACAGTGTGAAAGAAGAGTTGTTCTCAAAATGAACACTCAAGCTCTCCCTATACATACACAATGTGGAGAACTGGGGACATTTTTTAAATAATTCAGAAGCTTGAGAAAACATTTCCACGACTGTGTCTCAGTTAACCATGATGAATAACATTGTGGATCACATGGTTTAAATACTGACTCTGAATTCTTAATTGAGATCAACTCAAAGCTAGAGAGAATGCAGAGACAAAGGAATTCTCTTCTGCTGCTAATAGGAATGTAACCAGTACAACCTTTCTAGATAGTAAGTTAGCAACATACAACAATTTTTTGAATGTTGACTTTGTTGGCGACAGTAATTACAAATACAGAAATATTAAGAAACTAATCCAAAAAGTGAAGATTCTTGCACAAAGGTGTTTATCACAGTATTATTTATATCAGAACATTGGAAACATGTATATTCAACAGAAGACTAATTCATAAATTGTAGTATTTTATATGATGAAGTAATGCAATCAACAAAATGTTTATAAAAGGTTTTCTACAAAATAATGTTATGTCATATACATTGTTCCAAGTATAAAATTCAAGATTCACAATTGCATATATATGTATATATAATACATATATTTATATATTCTATATAAAAATGAATCGAAAAAAAGAATAGAAAGAAAAATACCCATATGGTTATCTCTGGGTGGCACAACTACAGGGAATTATTCATTACTTTTTTATTCCACTGCCAATGTGCTTAATTTTCAATATAGGTGAGCATTATTTTTATAATAAGAATAAAAATAAAGAAATTGTTATTAGCACTGTCAAACAATCAATATGTGTTGATATAATACAATTTGCCTTTACTCTAATCAGACAGAAATCAAAGAAACAAAAATCTTAGAAGGTCAATTTACCTGAGAGAATGTACGGACATTTGACCTGTATGTTTAGAATAAGAGGTGGTGAGGTCCATCCACCTGAAAGGTAACAACACGGACTGTACTTGGCACAAACTATAGAGCCAGAAAGTCAGAGAACAGGTGAGTAAAGTTAGAAAGTGGTCAGATTGCTTTCCTCTGAGTCTATCCATTACAGACTAATTTCGTATTTTCATTCCAAATGTTGGAGCTCGTCAGAGTAATTGAGACTCTTGTATTTAAACAGATTCAAAGAAATACAAATATATATCTGTATTCTTATTATTATCCACTCAACTGTTCACTATCCTGTAGTAATCAGTCTTAAAGGAAAGATTTCCATGTACGGCCTAAACTATCCAGCTAATCCAACGAAAGCATGTTCATACTTCAATAGTTGAATATACCTTTAGTGAAACTAGGGAAGATTTTTTTAAGCAGCGCCTAGAGATCTTAGAATCTATTGAATTAAAACAGTCTGTTTACAATGAGGAAACAAATATCAGAGGGTAGTTCCACTGTCACTAAGTGGGTCTCACATTTCTAGAAAGAGAGTATGCTTTCTTCTTCTAAAATGCTCTACTCTCCTCTGCTTACATTAACATGGTTTAAAAATCTGGATATAAAATCAGACTCCTCTATGATGGCCTAAAACTATGAATATTTAGAAGAATGTACTTTTTGCATGTAACTTTTTCGTCTCTTTTTTTGACAGTCTGGATGCCAAAGCAGTTGTTGCTGGCCACAGAGCACTTCATGAGCCAATCTTAATTTTGTACGTATAATTTGGGTTATGAGTTTAATTTAAATGTTTATTTCACCCAGCAGATTATACTTTCGGATAAATCAATTCAAACTTTCCAAAGGCTTGTTTAGAGAAGAACTCTCCTAGACAGAAAATTGTGTGTGTGTATCTTTCTGTAACAGATACTACTTCTCAAAATAGAACATATCATTTTACCACATACGGCAGGGTTAATTTTTTTTTTTTATCTACTTTCATAACTTTTCAATAAACACTTCTCAATTCCAAAACAAATGACTTTAGAGAAATATGACACCAATATTTTATCTGTATATTTATTTCGTTCATAAAATTTTCACGCATAAAAATCATTCATCTGTCATGGGTGGTGTCCTACTTCCATCACAGATAAGCTTTATTTGCCAATGTGAAGTGTAATAATTTAACAGCATATTTCAAACTATTTTTCCATAGGATTCACCTGTATTTCCTTGAAATATTTGAGAAACCAACCCACAATTTCAAACGCAAGTCATTACCATTTACCACTATGAACTATTCAGTTATATTACAAAGATAATATAAATCTGAGAATTAAAAAACAAAGCAGGCTAGTTTAAAGATTCTGTTTGTTTCAAAAGAAGAGGCTGAAAACTAATAAATTAGGCTGAAATAAAAATATTAAAATATTAATAATTAAAATTCAAAATATTCCCTGGACCTTATGCTGTTGATTTAATACCCAATATATTCTTTTCTAAAATACAAAATGCCATTTGAAATGGGACAGTCATACATTATTATATATGTCCGTATTTGATGTCTTTATTTTTTATTTCTAAGATGGCTAGCCTAATATCTATGTTGAAAAATATAACTACACCAAAATTTAAACTTATTTTCTAGTGTACCTTTTGAACTTAGTGATCTAAATAACAAATAAATAAAAATTAGTTTTAGAACTTTTATGTATATATGTAGATGTATGCATATATGGACATATGCATTTATAGCAGATATGCACTTATAATAAGTCTCAAGTGGTCAATGGAATTTCATAATATTGTAACTATTTCTTACATAGTATGTATATATACACTTAAGCATGCACACACACAGTCAAGATAATCTTACCATTTTCTTTTGATATACAAAACAAAGCCTTTGAAAAACCATTCAAAAAATACTTGAAGTCTCATGTAACAGACTTAAGACACAATGTCTTGGGTTATTATATAGAAAATTAATTTAATAACCTAATTTACTCATAATTATTACTACAATTAATAGGTACTATGATACCCTCTAGTGGGGCAGGCAGGTCATACCTCTGGTAATAACTTTCAATGGCTTCCGAAGTATGGTGCTTGGCATGTGTTCTTTTAATATGTTTCTGAAACAAAACAAAAAAAAGTCTTTTAGCTGTGTTATACATCAGGTTCAAGAACCAAAAGGACATGTTTCTTGATCCCAATGTCTTACACGTAGGGCCAACAGAATAACAGTTTGGGGATCTGGGTGGTGGTAGGTCTTTTTTTTCCACCGACTCTATGAACCCAAGCATTTTAATCTCTACTGCTTGGCTGGTATGTCTTCAGACTGTACCCGAAGGTACAGTATATATGTAAAAGCCAGCAGGGTCACAGTAATTGAATCTAAATAAGTTTGCTTAGGGTTGCAGAGGGCAAAGAAAAACTTGTTCCCTCCTTCAACCTTTGTATTAATTTTCCCTCAATCCAATTCCATCTAAGTCCTCGGCACTCTAGTTTTACAATCCAATTGCCATTTTTAACCAGGAAGAACATTGCTTAAAAACAACTTATTTGAAAACTACAAAAAGTAATTCCCTAGAGACTTGCCACTTGACTGACACCTGTCATCTCATGATAAATGACTCCATTTTCTGCCTCTCTTGCCTTCTGCCATCCCAGCAATGGTCATTTATCATCATCTCTGTCAGCAATAGAAAGCAGTACTGACAGTGCAAGTCAGCAAACATTTAGCACATGGAACCATGCAACACAGGGAAATTATTATTGTCAGAATAATAATGGTTTAGCATAATTTATTACAGGTCCACCAAATAAGCAAAGGCTAGATGTTATTAGACAGATGGATGAGTAGGCTTGGCAGGCCTCCACTGAGACGCAGGCAGTGCTTGATGTGGAAAGGAGAACATCCTCCAACCCAATCAGAGAGCTGGCAGTTCAATTACAAAGAAATAAAGGGACATTCATCATTCAATTAGGCACCTGTCAACCCTCACAAAGGAGAAAACTTCTAACCTGGTACTCCTGGGAGAAGATGCTCAGCAGAGTGGCCTGCGATTGACTGGAACAAATAAAAGAAGGACAAAGTTAATTACTGGAGTGCACGGCAAAGAAACAAAAGGGAAAGGAGCTTCAAAGGTAGGCCTGCTGCCCTGTAATCTAACAGAACATGAAAACAAGTGTGGAAAAGTTGTTCCAGATGAACACCTCAAACAAAGGCTTCCTGCTGCTAGGTCAAGGAGAGAGAAAAAGCAAAAGGAGAAAACATGGGTCATCTCAAAGCAAACGATCATAGTATTTGGATCTCTCTTTTTTTAATTTAGAATGATTGGAAGTCATATCCATAGCATGCAATGGTGTCAAAAGGGACCAAGAGAAAAGCAAGTAACTACATCATTTCTTTCTGCTCATAAGTGATGGAGTTAAATTCCATTCACAGTTGAGAACATGCAGTTCACTGTCAACATGGTGAAATTTATTTTGTTAGCAGTCAGGTATCCTGTTTTGTAGCTGTCTCAGATTCAGGGGAAAAACCTCTGGTCTTCACTAGAAGCAGCACAGAGACCATGGGTACATTCCCACTGAAACTGGCGTGCTTTGAAAATAGAAGCTTTCACAGCAGGAAGCTGAGGTCCTTGGAGTCTGTCATTCCCAAAGACTGCCATAAGCTCCATTCATCTAAGACTCCACTCAGCGTCAAACACCTGGGAATGAAGTAACCTGCAAAACCCTCTTCCCAACTGGGAATTTTTCCCTCTCAACTGCTAACATTTGGAAATGGAGAATTTTTTTTTCTCTAAAAAGCAATCAATACCCCCTGCTACTCTTTTTAATTGTCCTCTGCAGACAGATCTACCTTATCACATCTTGAAAACAATTAATTATGTCTGATATATTTTTCTACCAGATGCTATCTGAACAAATTAGTTCAAATAATTAGACTTTTATAGCACACCAAAGTAGTGTGAATAATTAGATTTATTTTATTTTTATTTTCATGAATGAAACCTCTTAAACTTGTCGCAGGTAATTTGGGCACTGCGAAATAAAAACAATGACACCGTACTTCTTCACTATCAAAGTGCTGTCATCTTCAGCATGACAGCATAGATTGGCTTCTAATCCTTTTCCACTTTTACCAGTTTGCAAACTGGTAGATAAAATGGATGGATGGACAGATGGATGGACGGATGGATGGATAAATTGATATATTAATTAATTAACACCAAGGAAAAGTGATACGCTACCAAAGGACTGTTTCAAGGACTCAAAAGTCCTGAGAAGCGATTGACTACAATTATAAATTCATCATAGTCCAATTTTGTCAATTTCACTTTAAAATTGAAAACCACCTTTGAAAGAGCCTGTTTGATATATAAAAGCTTCCCATTATGACTTACGGAGCCCTGGTGGCGCAGTGGTTAGGGCACTCGGCTGCTAACCAAAAGGTCACAGGTTGAACTCACCAGCACTCTCCGTGGGAGAAAGATGAGGCAGCACGTTTCCGTAAAGATTTATAGCCGTGGAAACCCTATGGGGCAGTTCTACTCTGTCCTATAGGGTTGCAAAGAGTCAGAATCAACTCAACGGCAGTGAGTTTCGTTTATTATACACTGGGAGTCCTGGTGGCACAGTGGTTAAAGCACTTGACTGCCAACCGAAAGGTCGGTGGTTTGAAACCACCAGCAGCTCCGCAGGAGGAAGATGTGGCAGTCCGCTTCCGTAGAGATTTACAGCCTTGGAAACCCTACGGGGTCGCTATGAGTCAGAATCAACTCAGTGGCAGTGGGTTTGGTTTTAGGATTATGCCTAGCTTGCCTGAGTTTCACATACAAATATACACACCCTGGTAGAGTTGTTGATGGCCATCTTATGAAAAAAATGGCAATGTGAAGTTCAAATCTTTGTAAAGTACTGAATAAATCAATCTTAGATATTTATACGTGATAAACAGACCCCTCCTCATTGTATACCAAAATATATTTGTTGCTAACAACTGAATGGTAGACAAAGCGTCAGTCTCTAAGTGTCAAAAAATATGATGGAAATAAAAATTTGTAATAAGCAAGTCAGTGGTCAACAACCAATGACAGGACAGTAAACTGTGAACAAGACGGAAGTGGTTTGAGGTGCCCAGAACGGGACGACTAAGAGACAGCTGGAGAAATAAGTCCAAAGTGAGAAGCTGGTTAGGAGTCGAGAGTACCATGGAAACTGAGGACCAGATAATGTCTTTAGCCAAGAAAATGTCTTTAAACTTCTTAGATTCGATAGAGCTACAACCAAGGACAGAACCTTTGGAGCAAAACACTTTCTCAGGGGTCAACTGGGTTAGAGAGAAAATTCCAGTTTATACTGGGGTTTGCTGTTTGCCAGTGGGTTGCCCCTGACTCATGGCAACCCCACATGCAACAGAATAAAACGCTGCCTGGTCCTTCGCCATCCCCGTGATCGTTTGTGGATCAAGCCCTTGTGATCATAAGGTTTTCACTGGCTGACTTTCAGCAGTAACTCACCAGTCTTTCGTCCTAGTCTATCTTAGTCTGGAAGCACCAGTGAAACCTGTTCAGCATCACACAAGCCACCGCTGACAGGAGGGTGGTAGACATGCATGAGGTGCATTGGCCGGAATTGAACCCAGATCTCCCGCATGGGAGGTGAGAATTCTACCATTGAACCACCAGTGCTACCTTACACTGGGGGCGAAAACTGGCTAGAACTAAAAGGGAAAACAACTTAACTTACGCAGTAACCAGAGAAAGAAAGTACTGGATCCAAAATGCTCTGGGTTTGATTGACTAGATAAGGCTGCAGAGAACTAAATGACCTGTGCTGGATAGTCTGCCGGCCAGCTATCTATTCCTGGATGTGCTAACCTTGTTCTTGTTGTTAGGTGCTGTCGAGTCGGTTCTGACTCATAGCGACCCTGTGTACAACCGAACGAAACACTGCCCACAGTCCTGCACCATCCTCACGATCATCGTTATGCTTGAGCCCATTGCTGCAGCCACTGTGTCAATCCATCTTGTTGAGGGTCGTCCTCTTTTTCGCTGACCCTCTACTTTACCAAGCACGATGTCCTTCTCCAGGCACCGGTCCCTCCTAACCTTACAGAATAGTTTTCTGAACGAGACTCACACCATAAAGAGTAGGTAAGTAGTTTTAGTGCAATCAAGAAATGGATCCCAGTGTGTGTTCTCCGTTACTTTCTTCCAATGTGTTAATACTGAGAAGGAATCCCAAAGGGAAAGACTAGCTGGGTGGGTGGGGAGAGGAGCAGAGTCATGTGCTCTCCAGGCTAAAGCTCTGAACTCTCCACCTCTACCCTCCCCCCACTGCACCCTCCCCAAGTGTTTGGTTGCTAAGGCAAACAAACGCTATGGCATAAATTCAACATTTACTAGGTTCACAAGGAATATGGTTTCCAGCTGAGGGAGCTGGGGGTGAATATTCTGTGTCAAGGTCTATCTTGAGCATCACAGTCTATTTGTCAACAGTGTTCACTAAGCATCTATAATGTCCTAAGGTAATGGGAAAAGAGAAATAAGCCATAAAAAAAACAAAATCAAATCAATTCTGTAGGTAGGAGTTGTGGCAAAGGAAACGTCCAGCATACACAAACCCAAAAAGGAGCAAGTCAGAGAACAGTCAAGTACCCACATATTTTTTAGGGAACTAGTGAAATAAACCATACCCCGAATCCTCACATATTTTAAGACTGTATTGGCTTTGGAGGTTATATGCATCATTTAGCATATATGATGTTTCAAATTTACATATTTGAAAATGCAGTCACTTAATTTGCACCAAATGCCCAAGATGTATTATGAAAACCTCTTCAAAACACAGTTCTGCTTTTGTTCTTTCCCACGCTGCCCTTCCAGATGAGGCTTTTCACCCTCCAGCTGTCTGAGCAAAGAAAAGCATGTGAGTGGATCCCTACGACAGCAATGTAAAACCCTGCCTGGGTCCCGGGACCAAAGGCTCTCTGGATCTGCAGCAACCATCTTGCAGCAATGTGGACACCGGCCTGAGGACAAAGCTAACACAAGGGAGGACCAGAAGCCGGAAAGCGGAGAGAGTCCAGCTCCTTGGGGACACTGCTGAACTGTTGTTACAAATGGAATTGGACTGACCAGCCTCCGTGTTCTTGTTCTGTGCATTATAAATGTCTTTTATTTTAACCTCAACAACAAACTAATAAAAATTTGTGTTTCTTCGTGTCCTGGTAGAGGAGAAATGTGATGGATGGAGGGCTGAGACAGAAAGGGTTCTCCATCAGGACGGCAAGTGTGAGCGGTCAAATGCTAGAAAGGGGCTATCCGTTTCCATACTTCCTAATTCTCTTCTTAGCTAGCAGCTGCTATATTTGGCTTCCCTAACTCTGCTCCTCTGTCACTGTGTCACTAAACTGATGTCCCCAGAGATCATAAATTGGTGTGGGTGTGACTTTTCCATAGAGATTTTAAACATTGATGGGGTACTATTTACCCTAACTTTATACTACATTCAAGGTTCTCCAAATGCCGGCATACAGGCAGACAAGAAACCAATTCCTGATATAGTATTCAACTCAAAACGTCCCCCAAACCACTCAGCTAAGATACTCAGTAATCTGCAGGATATAGAGCAAATTAACATGAGAGGGTTGGCTGAGTGCAGCGTGACTAAGAGCAGAGCTCAGCATGGACTCGGTTAGCGGCAATGCAACATTCATATAAGGGTGAAATCTCCACATTCCCAGGTAGAGACCTACTGCAAGCAGAATCTTAAGAAAAAAGGCATCACATGTTTTATGTTCTTACTCTTCTCAAGGGCTCAACCTATGGAAAAGACCATAGGGAATTTAACCTTCCTAGACTATAGTAAAGGAGCCCTGGTGGTGTAGTGGTTAAGAGCTACAGTGCTAATCAAAAGGTCAGCTGTTCAAATCCACCATCCGCTCCTTGGAAATCCTATGGGGCAGTTCTCCTCTGTCCTATCGGGTCGCTATGAGTCAGAACCGACTCAACAGTACCTAAAAACAACAGACTACAGCAAAAGGAGTTTGAAAGTTAAGGTCCACACTCTACTGGGCTCAAAATTTTATAAGCAAAATAAATATATTATTTCTGGGGCTCAGGAAATAGTAAAGCAATTACTGGGAGATGAACCAGTCTACTCCTACAAAGCGTTAGGCTTCCTGACCTCACGATTATAAGGCACAACCTCTCCGAATCTGTGAGGCTACAATGGAACACTGACTGTCTGTGGTTAATGATTCAGAGAGCTGATCATGGGCAAAGGCAGCTGGCTGGTTTCCTATTCAAAGCATCAGCATCTACCTCTCCCCACCGCCCCCCATGCACACATAATATTTGAAATACAGGGACTTTTTCCTCTAAAACCAAAATGGAATTCCATAAGATAGTAAGACTTGGTATAATACCACTACTTTTACTTATTTTCCAGGGACACACGTGCAAAATGGAAAGAAACTCAGAGATCACTGATACTCTGAGAAATTACTGGCAGAAAAAGGGGAAAAACAAATTTAGATAAAATCTAACAAACAGAGCAAGTTTTATCTATCCTGTCACACCTTTTCCAGTTCCCAGCTTCCTTTTCGGGATGGAGACTACACTGGATGTCTAATCATAGCAAATATCCCCCACAAATGCCTGTATAGATGACAGTGGGGAAGCTTGGTAGAAATCAACTTTCAAAACAAATGCTCTTTAAAACCATGGTTCTGTTGCATATATGAGAAAAAGCAGTTATTGTCCCGGGCTCGACTAATTTTGCTGGTAAACTGAAGGCTCATCCCAAACAGCTCTACAACAAGAGCTAAGATAGAGATGAGCACCTGCCTTGTGCTTAAACACTAGGCTGAGACTTGACTTTACCCTCACAACAGCCCTCTAAAGAGGTACCATTATTATCGTAATAAAAGCTCTCCTTTTCATTGTCTTCATGGGGAATGGAGGAAGAGAGGTTAAGTAAAATTTACAATTATACAGGGAGGTAAGCAGTAGAGCTGGGAATCAAAATCCAGATCCAATTCCAGAACCCAAACTCTTAACCCCAAAGCCAGCCTGCCCTCCTAACAGCTCCCAGAACTCAGTTCAGCCTGGTCATGTATATATTAGCACTCTTGCTTAAAGTTGGTATGATGCTACGCTTGTATAATCGTACGTGGTAATAGTTACATTACATTCCAAACAACCCCAAAAAAGGAGGCACTGTTGCTTTTATGATAGAAAACTGAAGACACAGAGGTCAAGTGGTTTGGCCAAATTCTATGGCTTTAGGCAATATTCCTTTTTTTAAAACCAAAGGGTTATTTTCCTTTAATTAACTACATAAAAAAGCTGTTTCTTTTTTGTGCTGAAATATAAAGGAAATATTGACTGCAGGAAGCAGTCAAGGATTAAAAGATTGTTGGATATTTCCATTATTCTCCCTGCAGCTAAGGTATATTTTGCCAACAACCACAACCTCTGGCCTGTGTGTCTCTATCTGATTGCATGTGTCTTTGCTCAAATAGTTTTCTAAAAACTTCTTATAAAGTACCTTTAAATCCTTCCCTGAACAAGGCAATAGTTCAATCTTCTCTATAGTGAACAATGCCCTTTACAAGTGCTAATTTTATTCAATAATATTTAACGAAAAGTTTGCTAGCTATAAAATATCGCATATTCTGGGTAAAATCCAGAGACATTCACTGTTAGCAGTCTGGTGTACATCCTTCGTTTTTACTCTGTGTCTGATGTGTGTGTGTGTGTATGTGTATCTATACATACACATATATACACAATATTTAAAGAACTGTGAGTGTTCTAAACAGTTTTTTGTAACGTCTTCTTTGTATAAGATATTAACATTTATCCATGCCATTACGTATTCCTTTTTAAATTATTTTTATTGTGAACAAAATACACATGGAACAAATGTACAGCTCAATGAATTATTTTATATATATAAGCTTATATATATGTATATATTCTATATATACATGCATGCATATATGTGTATATGCATCTCTCTCTCTCTCTATCTATCCAGGTAACCACTTAGGCCTACAAAGAGAGCACACTGTGGGCACCTCAGAAGATGCCCTACCCAATTACCCACTCTTTCCCTCTCATGAAGGAACCAGTTATACTGATCTTTATGTTAACTGCTTACTGACTTTTCACTAGTTTCACCACCCAAATATATATTCCTAAGCTCTACAGGCTAGCACCACCTGTCTGTGAACTTTACATTAATGGAATCTCAGAGTGTGCACTCTTTTGTATCTGGCTTCTTTCCTGCAACAACACATCTTTGAGAATCATCCATGTTAATGTAAGCACAGTTAGTTCATTTTCATTGCTATGTGATATTCCACTCTGTGAGTATACAGAGTGAAATCTGAGAAAGTCAGAATTAGAGAAGGAAAACTCAAATACTTTCCACTAAAATGAGTGATAGAAAAGTGGTAAGACTGCACCCTGTCAAAGGCAGAGAACTTGCGAGACCTGGAAAAACAAGGCAGTCCCGTTGAGTTCTGGCTGTCACAGGTTTCGCTGTGTAGTATATCCTATGAGTACATGTCACATTTATGTATTCTATTGTTGATGGACATCTGAAATGTTCCCAGTATTTTACTAACATAATGCTGCCATGAATGTTCCTGTACATGCCTCTTGGTGCACATGTGCACACATTTTTCATGGATATACAACACGTAGGAATGGAATTTTGAGTCATCTGACATGCAAATCTTTAGTTTTACTAGATATTGTGAAATAATTTTTCTAAGTGGTTATAAAATTTTAGCTGTGTATCCTCATCACACTTTCTTTCAGTCCACAGCTTACCTTTTCATTTTCTTTATGGTACTTTTCGAAGTGCAGAAGTCTTAATTTTGATGAAGTCCAATTTAACTAGTATTTTCTTTTGTTAGTACTTGCTGTGTCTTTTCTAAGAAATCTTTCCTTACCAATAGTCATAAAGATCTTCTCATATGTTTTCTTTTAGCAGTTTTATAGTTATAGCTTTTATGCTTAGGCCTATGGTCTACCTTGAATTAATGTTGTGCACTGAGATGGGGTAAAGGCTGGTATTTGTTATTTTATACAAATATTCAGTTGACCAATACCATTTTTCCACTGAATTATCTTGGAGCCTTTGAAGAAACCAAATATCTCAGGGTCTATTTTGGCACTTTATATATCTGTTCCACTGAGTTATATGTTTATTTTTACACTGATAACACACTGATTTGATTACTATAGCTAAGCCATGAACATATAAGTACTGATACATATAGGTTTAAATCTATCATCTTACTAAACAGTAATTGTTTTACTCATTGTATATTCTTCTTTCTCCTTGTCTTTTTTTTTCAACTGATTTAATACGTATCCTTCATTACTTTTCCTCTTACAGCTTGGAAGTTATATACTCTTGTACTATTCTTTTAATGATTATTCTAGATTACCACATCTACTCCATTTATCCAAATGTAGTATTAACTAGTGATCTTACCCACTTCCTAGAAAACACAAAAACCTTACAACTCTATCTACAATTCTCCCCTCGTGACATATAGGATATTACTGACATTATTTTAATTCTATATATATCTTAAACCTCACAAGACATTATTGCTTTATACAATCTCTTTCCATTCAGATTTAGCCATCTATGTACCATTACTATCATCTACCATATGTATGTATGTACCATTACCTTATCCACTCTTCCATGTGGAATCACTTCCCTTTAATATCTACATTAGTGCATACTTGCGGGTTTGCGTGATCTTAGGTGACAGTGCAATTACTGCTTTTTAAAATGGTAAATCTCTCATTCTTCTACCTAGTTTTAAGATTTTCTTTTTATCTTTGGTTTTCAGGAGTTTTAACTATGTGGTATTTAGTAAAATCCTGTTTAGAATTTGTTAGATCTCTTAAATGTGTGGCTGGATACCTTTCATCATTTTGGGGATATTTTGAGCCATTATTTCTTTGCTTAATGCTTTTGCACTCTCTCTCTCTCCTGAGACTCCAAATAAGCTTATGTTAGCCCTTTATTACTACTGTGTCCTCTATATCTTACTCTCTCTTCATGTTTTACCCTTTCATTATTCTATGCTTCGTTCTGAGTATTTTCTTTTGACCTGTCTTCCAGTTCATTAACTCTCTCTTTAGTAATATCTAATTTGCTGTCAAATCTATCCATTGCGTTAAATCCATCCAATTTAGGTTACTGTATTTCTCAGTTCTAGATTTTCTATTTGATTCTTTTTCAAAAATTTCCCTGCAGAATGTCTCAGTTTTCTAACTTCTTGAACAAAGTACAATTATAAAAATTCTGTGTTTAGTAATTCTAATAACTGGAGCCCCTTTTGTTCTATTTTTATAGTTTCTATGGGCTCTCACTCATGTTGTGGTGATTCCTTATGTGCCTGGTTATCTTTCCATATGTGCTATTCTATTTGGAAAGTTGTTTTATACGTAACTTGGAGACTAGAATGATGTTATCTTTATCAAGAGAGGATTCTAATTTGATCCTGGGTGCACCAGAGTACAAACTCGCTATAATCCAACTTCAGGGATTAACTTTCATGAGAAACCAGGTCAATTTGAAACTGGAATACAGTCATGTAAGGCTGTTTTGCTTTCAGTTCACATTTACTCCTAAGTATAGCTAGAATCTACAGATAAGCTACAAAAATTAATAAAAGCTCTCAGCAAGGTATATGGATATAAGATTAATATAAAAAAACAGAATTCTTATAAACCAGTAGTACTCAGTTACAAAATTGAATAGAAAAATAGGTCTCAGTCATGATAATAATAAAAACTATAAATTACTAAAAATGCTTAACAAAAATATGCAAAACCTTTGAAGAAAGTTACAAAACATTACTGAAGAGCATTAAAGAGTTCCTAACTAAATGAAGAGGTGATATATTTTTATGAAGAAAATATCATGAGTGGAAAGACAGTAGAATAATACTGTCAGTTCTCCTCACACTGATCTATAATTTTAATAAAAATCCAATCAAATTCACAACAGAGTTTGCTAGCAGAACATGATAAATTCATCTTGAAATTCATAAAGAAGAACACAGAGTCAGGAATAGTCAATGAATTCTGAAAAGCAAAAACAAAGTGGGTAACTTACTCTACCAGGTATCAACATGGATACATTTCAAAAAATATAATACCGACTAAAAAAAAAAAAAGCATGTTGCGAATTATAGCCACAGTTTACGCCATTCATATAACGTGTAAAAAAACTGCAAAATATGATTACTTATTATTCATGAACAAATAGAGATGTAGTAAAATAATACAGAAACACATGAGGCTAACAGGCACTAAACTCAAGAAAACAGTTACCTCAGATGAAAGAGAAGAGGAAAAGAATCAAGGAGAAGTATATCAAGGATTCAACCATACAAATGATGTATTATTTCTTTTAAAAAGTAAAAATCTGAAGGAGAAAGGGATTGTGGAACGATGTCAGAATATTGCATTGCTGTAAAAGTAAAAAGGATCTAAAGCAAATATAAACAGAGGCAGATTCACAAGGCTCATAATATGTCCTATTTTTTTCTATATATGTGGTATATTTTATAATAAAATTAAGTCAGCGGAAAAAAGCAAAGACTTGAGGTTAAAATGGATCTTTAAATTTCCTTTCTGTTCTAAGCCCTGCCCTGTTCTAAATGTTCTGATTTAATTAGTGTCTTAAGTGCTTATACTTCTCTCTTTCCTAATTAACTTTAGGTATTAACTTTTTAGAATAAGCCATAACATAAATCAAATAAAGAACAAGAAGCCTGGGAGACAGATACTTAATTTTCACTTGCAAGACAAGACTTCTGGTCATTTTTCTTTCAGCTAATCCCAATAACTTCAACACAACATATAAATAATAGACACATTTGCAAGAAATGTTTACAAGTCATTTTTTTAATTTCAATTCTTGTCTTCCTACAACGTCTTCTTCCAATTTCTTTCTTTGCTTAATAAAAGAAATCAGATTAAACTACATTATGATAAGTTCTTAAATTAGGTTTATAGTAATTTTATAATTACTGACAAAAGAGAGAGAGACAAAGTTAATAGATAACGATAGCCTGTATGTGAAGATATTTATCATCTTTCCCTTGTTGATTGAAAGTTAACTTTCTTTCAGTTCTGCATAGAGTATTAGCTAGAATATCCTCCATCACTGGCTATTATTCCTCATTTACTTCCGAGATGGTTTTGCCTTCCTAAACTACAGTGCGCCTACCTGTTCAACTATCGTTTCCCTATACTACCCAGGACTGTTTCCCTATACTAACAAAAGTCTTTGTCTGGAGGGTCTTTGTTCCATAAATCCCAGTCAGACTCCAACCCACAGTAGTCTAACTTCTGCCCCCATCCCTCGACTGCAGCAAAGGTTATGGTGACTTCCTCATTAGCAAACGCCAGAGACATACTTCTACCTTAGCTGACCTCATGCCAACGTTTTGGACCTTTGACTATTTCCCTTTTCTTAAAAATCTCTCCTCCTCTGGATTATAGGACGTTATTTTCAAATAAGTCTCCTCCTACCTTTTTAATTACTCAGCTTTTCTCTTTTACTGGCTGTTTATCCTCTTCCCTGGGATTCCCGGTAAGGTCTCTTCAATGCTCTTTTCTGTTTTCACCCTATGTGCTCACTTGGGCGATAGCACACTCTGTCGTGGTCCCACTCAACAACTACTTCTATAACTCCCCATTATATATACATGTATTTCCAGCCTCAACCTCTATTAAGAGTTCCAATCTCATTGTTAACCATTGTCATAGGGCAACATTTGTAGTAACTGTTAAATAAGAAACTATTTTGTTCTGTAAGCCTTCATCTTAAGTGAGAATAACAGCACAATTGGAAGAGCATAGTCAATGTCACTGAACTGTGCATGTAGAAATTTTTGAAATGGTGTATCTTTGGCTATGTGTATTTTCACTAAAAAAAAGGTTGAGAAGTTAGAGGGCTGATATGCTATGGGGTTGTTAACCAATGTCATAAAACAACATCTGTACTACTGTTTCATGAGAAACTATTTGTTCTTTAAGCCTTCACCTGAAGTACAATTAAAAAAAAAAAAAAGAGTTCCAATCTCAATGTGTAGCTCCTTATGAGATATTTAGCCTATCTGGCTACAAGTGTCTTAAAATCCAATTATTACCACCTTTCTTTCCCATCAGTGTGCTTCATACCCAGCCTTCCTTAAATGAATTATTCCCACAAACAGAGAGGCCTGAGCTAGAAATCCCTAAGTTCTTAATTCTTGATTCTTCCCTGTCTCTCACAGCTGAAACAACTAACCAGTCCCCAAGTCTTACTAATTCTACCATCAAAAGTTTGTTCACATTTGTCCCTTCTCCCCTACACTGCAATAGCTTTCTGATTCATTTCCTTTGCTTCCTATCTCTAGACCCTTAACCCAACTTCCATCTGACCAACAGCATTTCTAAAATACAAATCTAATTATGCCAAACCTTCTTGGCCTTAAAATCCCCCTACAGAATGAAGTTCAAACTCATTGTGAAAGCATGCAGACCTTCCAACCTGGCTTTGAGGAGCCTTCTTTCCACCTACCCAGCCTTGACTCCCACAGCTCTTTCTCACCTTCAGTCCCCAAGCAGTTTATACTTTAATCTCACCATATCACTATAAACTACCACGTTCCTTCCGCAGTCGAGAATGTTCTTCTCTTCTTATATGAACGGAGAGCTTCTATTCCTTCGAGTAATAATTGGGCTCAGAATACACCTATATAACATGCTACACTATTAAGTCAAGTTATTTTAGTGAAACAAGTATTTCAAGAGATGAGATATCATAGGATTTTTAGAGCAAACTCAACCTTCTCATTTTAGAAATGACAAAAGTAAAGAATACATAGATAAAATTATTTACCCCAGGTCACACAAAGCATTATTTCACACCAGGCACAGGTAAATCCGGGAAAAAATAGGTTGTGCTACAAGGGGGCCTTACTGGAGCAATATTTTGTTTTATATATATAATGTACACATATACATAATAAATATAGCTTCTTTGTTATATATTTATGTATTTTAATGCCATTTTATTATTTCAATAGTCATAGTGTATTTATGACTATTGAGCATGAAGTATAAATTAAGCCATAATTACAAATCAAAAATCACATGTATTGGAACATAACTTATACCACCAATAGTCCCCAAACCCACAAGTTCCAACTTCTTACCACCAAAAGAAAGCCTCCTTTCTAACTTAATCACTGAATCCACAAGCTCTCCTCTCTTAGCCTTAACCAGAGCTATTAACTAGCAACGTGCTGAAAACTCTTGATTTGTGTCATGAATAACCACAGTTAGCAAGGCTTTATTGTATGTTGAGGAACTCTGGTGGTGCAGTGGTTAAAGCGCTTGGCTGCTAACCAAAAGGTCAGCGTTTCAAACCCACTAGCCGCTCTGCAGGAGAAAGATGTGGCAGTCTGCTTCTGTAACGATTTACAGCCTTGGAAACCTTATGGGGCAGTTCTACTCTATCTAACAGGTTTGCTGTGAGTCAGAAGTGACTCAACGGCAGTGGGTTTGGTTTTTGGTTATTATGTTGTTGCTGTTAAGTGCCGTCGAGTCGGTTCCGACTCATAGCGACCCTACAGGAGAGTAGAACTGCCCCACAGGGTTTTCAAGCAGTGGTTGGTGGATTTGAACTGCTGACCTTTGGGTTAGCAGCCACGCTCTTAACCACTGTGCCACCAGAGCTGCTTTGGTTATTATATGGAGTAAAATTACAGATTTTGTGGGAAAACACTTTTGTACCCTTGCAAAGTATGCTTTTTCATCATCTCTAATGGTTTTCTAAAGAAACATATCCTGTCACATAATGTAAACCACTGACAAAATGGACTTGCTTTATGACCAACTTTTTGAAACCGTCTCTTTTATACAAGAGAGGAACCTCATACTACACCTCACGAATATTCCAGTTACATGATATGAATATTTATAATGAAATGCATGCCAAAAACAAAAAAAGAT
Source organism: Trichechus manatus latirostris (assembly GCF_000243295.1). Taxonomy (NCBI): domain Eukaryota; kingdom Metazoa; phylum Chordata; class Mammalia; order Sirenia; family Trichechidae; genus Trichechus; species Trichechus manatus. The sequence continues at coordinate 4,546,677 of NW_004444012.1, read as the reverse complement.
CAATCATACTCACTCTTTTTCTTACTGAGTAAAAATGAATGGGAGAAAAAAAAACAAATAATTTAAGAATGAGCAAAGGACTTGAATAGACATTTCTCTAAAGAAGACATACAAATGGCTAATAAGCACATGAAAAGATGCTGAATATCATTAGTCATTAGAAAAATGAAAATCAAAACCACAATGAGATACCACTTCATACATATCAGGATGACTAAAATAAAGATAGACTTTAACAAGTGTTGACAAGGATGTGAAGAATGAAGCCCTTACACATCAATGATGAGACTGTAAAAATGATGGTGTTTTGGCAAACAGTTTGCTGGTTCTTCAAAATGTTAACCATAGTTACCATATGACCCAGCAATTGCACTCTTAAATAGCTATCTAAGAGAACTGAAAACGTATGTTCATACAAAACTTGAATATGAATGCTCATAGCAATGCTATTCATAATAGCCAAAAAATAAGACACTCCAAATGTCCATCAACTGATGAATGAATAAAAAGAACGTGGTAGAGCCATACAATAGAATATTATTTGGCAATAAAAAAAATGGAGTATTGATTCATGCTACAACATGGATAAACCTTGAAAGCATTATGCTAAGTGGAAAAAGCCAATCACAAAAGGCCACATGTTGTATAGTTCCATTTATATGAAATGTCCAGAATAGGCAAATCCAAAAAAAACAGAAAGTATCTTAGCGGATACCAGGGATATGGGGGGGCGGAGTTTGAGGAGTGGCTGCTAATGGATATAAGGTTTCTTTTTGGGGGAATGAAAATGTTCTGAAATTAGGTAGTGATGGAAGTTACACAATTCTGCAAATATACTAAAAAATCACTGTCTACTCTAAAAGGGTAAAATTTACGATATGTGAATATCTCAAAAAAGCTATTTAAAAAAAAAAAAAAGGAGATCAAAATTGTCATTTTTTTTCCCCTCTATAACAGTAACCTTTTTCCTAATTTAAATACAGAATTTTAAATGTGACCTCATAATATGTAATTATTTTTCCAGGTAATGTGTCATTACCCCTGGTTTAGGGCCATTCTTCAGTCTTTCATGCTAGTTTTCTCTTACAAATTTTCTGGTAGAAATATTTATGTAGTCCATAAACATTAACCAGTAGGGGACATCAGAAGTTGTACTGTCAAGGAAACACTAATAAGTACTACTGTCTTTATCCTCAAAGTGCTTAAAATCTAATTGGAAAAATCACATAATATGTCTCGGTCTCAGTTCCAGCATCTGTACACAGACTCATGACTTCTTTAGAATCCATTTCAAATGTTCTATGATTTTATCAGTTCTACAACTCCAAGATTTAGTTTTGCTAACTTCCTTTCTGCTTGTAGCCCTAAAATTTTTAAGTATACTTTATCAGAAAACTGTGCCTTGGTCCTAATAACACTGACCTAAACGTGATCATGTTGACATTCGGCATTTCTGTGTGGGCCTAACATAACAGGTGTATTCTAGGTCAATAGCTAGAGTGATTAGATTGTTTATTAAGACTTCTAAGCATTTAAAGTAATCACACCACAGGGTGAGAAGGAGAAAGATAATTAACTCCTTTCATTCACCACTAATTATAAGGCGCTACTTCTTCCAAAAGAGGTTAAATAATCACCTCATGGATCTAACACCACAACTACTTCACTGTTGAATTCCCAGTCTCCCCCAAATTACCTTATTTTTCTGATAGAAGACTAAATCCAGATATTTAATAAAACACGCACGAGAGTCTCACCTGAAAAGTTGACTTTAAAAAACATATAAATAGGACTTCCGGCAAAATGGCACTCTAGGCGGAAGCACCATGCTGTCCCTCCACAGCAAAGATCCGAAAAACTAAGCCAAACGGAGAAGACAACAATCCTGAAACCCTAAAACACCAAATGAAGAGATAAAGAACTCAGCCAAGCACCAAATGGAGTGAGAAACCTGACAGAGAACGGACAGCGAGGAGAAATTCATTCAGAGGTCCCCTACCAGCTAACGCGGTGCGGATCTACCATCTTGGACTCCTATCAGAGACCAGCAAACAGGGGGTACGAGAAAGCAGCTTCACAGAGCTTCCAGCGGGAGACAAAACAACCGGTA
>NW_004444012.1:4542721-4543984 GCF_000243295.1 Trichechus manatus latirostris | reverse complement strand
CTTCTTCCTGAGGGGCTGCGGAGCTCTGTTTGAGTGTGGAGCTGCTTCCCGGTCTGGGCTGCCGCGCTGGTGGAGTCACGGGGCTTTTGTTCATTTGTTTGTTTTGAATTGTTTGTTTTCTTTTCCTTTTCTTGAGTTGGGAGCCCGTTCTGGCCAGGCGGTGCTGCGTAGCTTGGAAACTATCCCCTCGGCTTGCATAGATCTGCAGAGGGATCCCTAAGGGCATTTCTTTCTTCATCATCGTTTTTTTTTTTTTTTTTTCTGTTTTTTGGGGGGCTTTTCTTTTTCTTTTTTTTAAAGTTTGTTTTCTTTTCTTTTCTCTTTTTTTCCCTTTATGTCTTTCTTCATTACTCAGTTTCTCTTCTCTCTGTATCTTCCTTCTCTTTCTGTTGCCTGAATACCTAGCGTTCTATACCTCTACCACCTTCTAGCCAAGCTGTTCTGCGACACCTGAGAGCGACTTCCCCAGACCTCATAGCGGCACCAGTGGGATCCCTAGGAACTTTGCTGTTCTTTAACCTTTCCGATTTTTATATATTCATTCTTTTCTTTTTTTTTCTTCCTCTTACTCTTTTTTTTTCCTCTCCATTTCATAGTCTCTGATCTCTCCACTCCAAGGGAAAGCTCCCCTAGCATTTTTTTTTGTTTCTGTGTATGTTTTTGGCTCCTGTTCCTCTCTCTTCTCTCCCATATCCATCTTAGCTCCACGCATAACAATCTCCCTGCTACATACTGCCTACCTGCACCGTGCACTTAACATCACACCACCAAGCTGCACAGGCATGGCCTACTGGAAGCTGACCTGCACTGATAACCAACCCGCCCTGGTGGCTGTAGGAAGTGCCACAAACAAACCGTCCCAGTAACTCCTCTTCAGCTAGACCTGCCCTGCTGTACCATATCTGAGTGACTGACCCTGAAAATTGGAGGAGGCGAAAACTATTGTGCCCACAGAAGAGCAAACAAAGAACACACAGCACACTTGCTCAGACACAGCCAAATTAAAAAAAAAAGGGACGAAACAAACAAATCTACAATCAATAAACGACAAAAATAACTACTGAATGACCCAAAGACAGCAGACAATATCAAAACATTTACAAAAACAGGACAGGATGGTTCCAGTAGGCATCCGAAATACAAGACCAGATGACTTTCCAGTGGAAGAAACGGCACTAGACCTACCTGATACAAAATTCAAATCTCTAATACTCAGAATTCTCCAAGAGCTGAAGCAAAAAGCAGACAAAAATGAGGAAAAAA
>NW_004444012.1:4495749-4536568 GCF_000243295.1 Trichechus manatus latirostris | reverse complement strand
TGACATGTTGTGGGGTTGTTAACCAATGTCATAAAACAATATGTGTAGTACTGTTTCATGAGAAACTATTTGTTCTGTAAGCCTTCACCTGAAGTACAATTAAAAAAAAAAAACATATAAATAATACAAGAATTTCTCTAGGAGAATGCCTCTGGCTTAAACTAGGCACCACCAGGAAAAGAGACAAGCAGATGATGAGGACTGCATTGTCAGGTTCTCTCTGGATAACCTTGCTCACTGTGACAATTGTATCAAACCAGTCCAGGGAGACTGAGATCCTCCACTTCTAACACTAAACTGTGTGGTGGATAATAAATCCCACTCTACACATCAACTGGGTCCTGGAGAAACCTCAGCTTCCCTTCCCTGATCAGTCCAGATCCCAGCTGCCAGCATAGCCCTTTTTCTCTCATCCTCATTCACCAGAGGCTAGGTCAGCAGGCACCAGCCCCTTCTCTCTCTCATGCTCAGTCACCTGGGGCTAGGTCAGTGAGTACCAGTTCCTTCTCTGTTTCTTAGGTCCTATAATTCATTGGAACAACTCACAAACACCAAGGACAGGACTATCTTTAATTTGGCAGAAAAAAAGATACAAACACACAGGGCGAGGTCCAGGTGGGACCTCAATATGGAGCTTCCATGTCCCCAGGGGATGAGCTTATCTTCCTGAGAGAAGATATTTGCTCTCACCACCCAGGAAGCTCTGATGAGCCTCCATCTTCCAAGGCCTTTATTGGCTTCAATACATGGCCAGAATAGATTACATCGTGCCTCCTGAGGCTTAGTCAGCATCGGGCCCCCAGGTGGTTTCTCTTGGTCTAGTCAGCGCCACTCACTGGCCTCAAGTATAGTACGGCTCTCAGGAACCAGGACCAAAGGCCAAACTGCTTATAGCGAAGGGGTTCCACACCTCACAAGGACCTATAAGAGCCCCACCTCTCCAAACTTCAACCTGAACTGTTCATTTGGGCTCTCAAGATTTTTATTATGATGATCTGATGTTGAGGAAACAGATGCAATCCCATTCTTAAAAATAAGTTTAGTTTTAGAAGGTTCTCAAAAAGGTTCAGAATCCAAAGGAATGAGTCATTAGGAAACAATGAGATCAATTTTTTTTAAAGTGACAAATACACTTATCTAACAAGCAATTTTTAGTGTAATTAACATCAGTCTATTATATTATTGCCATGAATGGCATGAGACAACTGTTACCGCTAACCAATAATCCTTAACCTTTCTACCCCACTGCATCCTTTTGTCTTTTCTTCTGCAAAAACTTTAGACCTACAAATTGCACTAGCCAAAAATTGTTAGTTTTTTCTCAGTAAGATTATCAATTTTGATCCATTCAGATGGTTTCCTTAAAACAGCTACTTATCAAATTCAAATGAATTAATTTCATTTCCTCAAGCTTTTGTCTTAAAATAAAAATTGACTAAATATCATACTATGGCCAGACACTAGTTGTATTAGTTTCCTATTGCTGCTATAACAGATTACCACAAACTTAGTGGCTTCAAACCACAGACATTTATTCTCTCACAGTTCTGGAGGCCAGAAGTCCAAAATCAGTGTCAGCAAGATCACACTCCCTCCAAAGGCTCTAGTGGAGAATCCATTGCCTCTTCCAGCTTTTGGTGGCTTCCGGCATTCTTTGGCTTGTGTCTGCATCACTCCAGTCTTCACAGCCAACAAAGTCAAATCTCTGCTCTGTCTTCACATTGCCTTCTCCTCTATATGGGTAGTAAAATATCCCTCTGCCTCCCTCTTATAAGGATACATGTGACCATATTTAGGGCTCACTCTGATAATCCAGGATAATCTTTCCATCTCAAGAGCTTTAATTTACTCATATCTGCACAGATCCTGTTTCCATATAAGGTAATATTTACAGGTTCTGGGGATACCTGATATATTTGAGGGGTCATTTTTCAATCTAACACAGTCCACCCTATGTGTATGTATTTATGTATAAATCTAACAAAATATGTGTAAGATCTCTATGGAAGACCTTTAAAACATTAAAGTAATTAAAGAAGATCTAAATAAACAGAGAGATATACCATACTCATGAATTTGAAGACTCAAATATTGTTAAAATGTCAATTCTCACCCAAACTGACCTAGACACTCAACATACTTCTAATCAAAATCCTATCTTTTTTTAATTTCATTTTTTCATGTTTACAAATTAACAATCTGATTCTAAAATCTTCATGGAAAGGCAAAAACACTAGAATAGCCCAAACAATTTTGAAAAGAAGAGAAAAATATAATCCAGAATACCTAATTTGAAGACTTACTACAGAATTTAGTAATCAATACAGTGTGGTATTCTAAAAAGGACACACATATAGATCAATGGAACAGAATAGAGAGTCCAGAAATAGACCCAATTGATTTTCAACAAAGGTGTCAACAAAATCCAAAAGGTATTCTTTCCAACAAATGGTGATGAAGCAATTGAATACCCATATGCAAAACAAATTAACCTTATTCTCAACATCAGACCATATGAAAAAATTACCTCAAAATAGATCAGAGATCTAAATTTAAACTATCTAGCAGAAAATATAGGGTAAAATCTTTGAGAACTTGGGTTAGGCAAAGATTTCTTAGATACAACACCAAAAGCATGAAACATTGGGGAAAAAAAAAAAGACAAATTAGACTTTATCAAAATTTAAATATCTTGGTCTTTGAAGGACACTGGTAAGAACATGAAAAGATATGCCATGGAGTAGGGGAAAATATTTGCAAATCACATATCTGATAAAGGACTTGTATCTGGAAACTGCAACAAACTCTCAAAAAATAATAAGGAAATGAAAACCAAGTTTTAAAAATGTCCAAAAGAATTGAACAGACACTTACCCAAGAATATAAAAAGATAGCGAAAATACTCATGAAAAAATGTTCTACATAATTGGTCATTAAGAAAATGCAAGGTAAAACTATAACGAGATCCCCCTGCAGATTTATTAAACTGACTTAAGAAATAAAAGAACTGCTAATACTAAGTGCTGGTGAGGATGCAGAGCACTGAAATTCTCATATATTTCTGCTGGGATTGCAAAATAGTACAAACACTTTGGCAGCTTCTCACACAGTTAAACATATGTTAATCATACAAACTAGAAACTTCACTTCTAGGCATTTGCCACACACAACCTTATACATGAATGTTTCTAACAGTTTTATTTGTGATCATCAAAAATTGGAAAGAGACTCTCCGGAGGCGGGGCCGAGATGGCAGAATAGTCAGACAGCTTCCTATGTCCCTCTTACAACAAAGACCTGAAAAAACAAGTGAATTGACTGTATATGAACACCTAGGAGCCCTGAACAAGGCAAAGTTGAGGAATCAGACTGAGGGACGGGTCGGGGGAGAGAGAGACAGTTCAGAAGCAGCGAGGAGATGCCTCACCTGACCCGGCGGGAGCCACAGCCCTTCAGCCCGAATCAGCTCAGGGTGCACAGTGAGGCTGGCAAACAGCTCGTTTGCTTGGGAGACACCTTCCACACTGACAGACATCCGGCAGCAGAGAGTCAACTTGGACACTCCGAACCAGTGAAAAGCAGCACTCAAGTGGCTAAAGATAAGTACTTGAATGTGGCCTACCATGAGGATTTAAAAAAAAAAAAAAAAAATTCGTTTGGGAAAAACCTGTCTCCTATTTACCTCCTCCCTCCGCACTCTGCACTGGGTCCCGGCCAGCTTCAATGATCTGTGAGTCCCCTGGGGGCACTGGATCCTGGCCTGCTAGAGCGATCTGTGAGTCCCCTGGGCCGGAAGTAGATCCCATAAGGTGCCCTGACCCGTTCTCCGGGCCTTGGAGGGGGAACAAATTAACAAACAGGGAAAAAACAGGCTGCCAGCTCCCCTAAGCCAAGACCTCAGGGTTGGCACAGCTCCTCTGCCCAGGCACAGGCATAAGGGGTCTGCAGATTTTGAGCACCTTTCACCCCTGCATAGACTTGTGTGGGCCCATCTTGACAGCGTAAGCCCTCACTACCACAGTACAACAAGGCAAACACCTGAAGTCTAACTTCAACTGTTTCAGCTGTGAAGTGGCAGGTTTGGGACACTTGACACTGCTCTGGTCTTTAAGCAGGCGCCTTACCTGTCCACATCAGGGGCTTGAGGACTGGTGGCTCCACCCACGCCACCCAGCCACCTGCTACAGGGGTCCAAGAAGAAGTGGTGTCCCCCAGTCCTTACAGCCAATACAGTAGGGTACTCATAGTTCAGCTACAAACCCACCTACCCACTCACTCTAGGGAACAGGGACACGCTTTCCTTTCAGGTACTCAGGGGCAGCTGTTAGCCCCTTGCCTTGTTCCGCGCGTGACCTCCTACTGCAGCCAGATACCTGTGCCCACAACAACCACCCATGCTTCCCTAAGACTGTAGGTGAGAGCCTCCACCACGCACTTGGTGACTGACTGCCTTGGACACCTGAGCTGAATCCATACAGGAAAATTTAACGGACTCCTGGGCACATATACTCAGTAATAGAGCTAACTACCTGGTGACAGGACGTTAGAGCTTCAAAGTCGCCAATAATCAAACTAGCCCACACAAGCAGCCTATTTGGGCATATCAAAAGAGAACAAAACAAGAGGCTGGAACACACTAAGCAAATAAAAACAAAATTATAATAACTTATTAATGCTCAGAGACAACAGTCAATATCAAATCACATAAAAAGGCAGTCCATGATGGCTTCAGCAAGCTCCCAAAATAAGGAATCGATAAATTTTCTGGAGGAAGAGAATTTCTTGGAATTACCAGAGGCAGATTACAAAAGATTAATATACAGAACTCTTAAAGAAATTAGGAAGGAAATTCTGCAACACGCAGAGAAAGCCAAAAAACACACAGACAAAGCAGTAGCAGAATTTAAAAAGGTTATTCGAGGGCATAATGACAAATTTAATAGGCTGCAAGAATCCATAGAGAGACAGCCATCAGAAATCCAAAAGATTAACAATAAAATTTCAGAATTAGACAACTCAACAGAAAGTCATAGGAGCAGAACTGAGGCAGTAGAAGTCAGAATTAGTGAGATTGAAGATAAAGTACTTGACACCAACTTATTCGAGGAAAAATCAGATAAAAGAATTTAAAAAAATGAAGAAATTCTAAGAGTTATGTGGGACTCTATCAAGAGAAATAACCTATAAGTGATTGGAGTACCAGAACAGGGAGAGACAACAGAAAATACAGAGAGAACTGTTGAAGATATGTTGACAGAAAACTTCCCTAATATCATGAAAGATGACAAGATATCTATCCAAGATGCTCATCGAACCCCACATGAGGCAGAACCCAAAAGAAAGTCACTAAGACATATTATAATCAAACTTGTCAAAACCTAAGATAAAGAGAGAATTTTAAGAGTGGCTAGGGATAAAAGAAAAGTCATCTACAAAGGAGAGTCAATAAGAATAAGCTTGGACTACTCAGCAGAAACCATGCAGGCAAGAAGGCAATGGGATGACATATATAAAACCTTGAAGGAAAAAAACTGCCAGCCAAGAATTACATATCCAGCAAAACTGCCTCTCAAATACGATGGCAAAATTAGGGCATTTCCAGATAAACAGAAGTTTAGGGAATTTGCAAAAACCAAACCAAAATTACAAGAAATACTAAAGGCAGTCCTCTGATTAGAAAATCAATAACATCAGATAACAATCCAAGACTAGAACACAGGACAGAGCAACCAGATATCGACTCAGATAGGGAAGTCACAAAAATAAATCAAAGCTAAAACACTGAAAATACGGAAACAGAAATTTCAATATGTACAAGATGACAACATTAAAACAATAGAGACTTAAAAAATGTAGACACAGATTTTTCATATGGAAAGGAAGTCAAGGCGATATAAACAAAATAAATAAAAATAGGGGTAAATATTAAGGTAACCACAAAGGAAACTAACAATCCTACAAGTCAAAATAAAAAACCAGAAAAATATAAAGACTTGGTAAACACAAGGTAAACAACAATGAAAAAGATGAAAAGAAAATGCATAAAGAAAAATGACTCAGCACAGAAAATTAAGTGGAACAAAGAAAGTGTGAACAACACACAAAAAAAAAGACATCAAAATGACAGCACTAAACTCATACCTATCAATTATTACACTGAATGTAATGGACTAAATGCACCAATAAAGAGACAGAGAGTGGCAGACTGGATGAAAAAACACAATCCGTCTATATGCTGCCTACAATAGACACAACTTAGACTTAAAGACACAAACTAAAACTCAAAGGATGGAAAAAATATATATTCAGCAAACAATACTCAAAAAAGAGCAGGAGTGGCAATATTAACCTCTGACAAAATAGACTTTAAAGTAAAATCTACCACAAAGGATAAGGAAGGACACTATATGACGATTAAAGGGTCAATAGACCAAGAGGACATAACTATAATAAATATTTATGCACCCAATGACAGGGCTCTAAAATACATACAACAAACTCTAACCGCACTGAAAGACAGATAAACAGCTCCACAATAGTAGTAGGAGACTTCAACATGCCACTTTCGGTGAAGGACAGAACATTTAGAGACGTAAAAGATCTATACAATGAAAACTACAAGACGCTACTGCAAGAAACCAAAACAGACCTGCACGAGTGGAAAAACATACCTTGCTCATGGATAGGTGGACTCGACATAGTGAAAATGTCAATTCTACCCAACGCGATCTACAGTTACAATGCAATCCCGATCCAAATTCCACCAGCATTTTTTAATGAGATGGAGAAACAAATCACCAACTTCATATGCAAAGGGAAGAGGTCCCAAATAAGTAAAGCATTACTCAAGAAGAAGAACAAAGTGGGAGGCCTCACACTACTTGATTTTAGAACCTATTATACTGCCACGGTAGTCAAAACAGCTTGGTACTGGTACAACAACAGATACATAGACCAATGGAACAGAATTGAGAATACAGACATAAATTCATCCACCTATGAGCAGCTGATATTTGACAAAGGCCCAAAGTCCGTTAATTGGGGAAAAGACAGTCTCTTTAACACATGGTGCTGGCATAACTGGATATCCATATGCAAAAAACTGAAACAAGACCCATACCTCACACCATGCACAAAAACTAACTCAGAATGGATCAAAGACTTAAATATAAAATCGAAAATGATAAACATCATGGAAGAAAAAATAAGGAAAACCCTAGGAGCCCTAATACATGGTATAAACACAATATGAACCATAACTAACAATGCACAAGCACCAGAAGAAAAAGTAGATAAATGGGAGCTCCTAAAAATCAAACACTTATGCCTATCAAAAGACTTCACCAAAAGAGTAAAAACACAACCTACAGACTGGGAAAAAATTTTTGGCTACAACAAATCCAATCAGCGTCTAATCTCTAAAATCTAAAAGATACTGCAAAACGTCAACAACGAAAAGACAAATAACCCAATTAAAAAATGGGCAAAGGATATGAATAGGCCTTCTTCACCAAAGAAGATATTCAGGCGGCTGACAGACACATGAAGAAATGCTCATGATCATTAGCCATTAGAGAAATGCAGATCAAAACTACAATGAGATATCATCTCACCCCAACAAGGCTAGCATTAATCCAAAAAGCACAAAACAATAAATGCTGGAGAGGCTATGGAGAGACTGGAACACTTATACACTGTTGGTGGGAATGTAAAATGGTACATCCACTTTGGAAATCGTTTTGGCGCTTCCTTAAAAAGCTAGAAATAGAAGTACCATACAATCCAGCTATCCTGCTCCTTGGAATATATCCTAGAGAAATAAGGGCCGTCACACGAATAGATATATGCACACCCATGTTCATAGCACCATTGTTCACAATAGCAAAAAGATGGAAACAACCTAGGTGCCCATCAGTGGATGAATGGATAAATTATGGTAAATCCACACAATGGAATACTATGCAATGATAAAGAACTACGATGAAGCCGTGAAACATGACATGGAGGAAGCTGGAGGTCATTATGCTGAGTGAAATTAGTCACAAATATTGTAGAAGACCACTATTATAAGAACTCAAGAAAAGGTTTAACACAAAAGAAAACTTTATTCGATGGTTAGGAGGATGGGGAGGGAGGGTGAGGGTTATTCACTAACTAGATAGTAGATAAGAATCATCTTAGGTAAAGGGAAGGACAGCACACACTACTGGGAAAGTCAGCACAACTGGACTAAAGCAAAGCTAAGAAGTTTCCTGAATACAATCAAACACTTTGAGGGACAGAGTAGCAGGGGTAGGGGTCTGGGGAGCATGCTTTCAGGGGACATCTAGGTCAACTGGCACAACAAAGCTTAGTAAGAAAATGTTCTGCATCCTACTTTGATGAGTGGTGTCTGGGGTCTTAAAAGCTTGCAAGCAGCCATCAAAGAGGCATCAATTTGTCCCAACTACCTGGAGTAAAGGAGAATAAAGAACACCAAAGACACAAGGAAAGTATCAGCCCAAGAGACAGAAAGGGCCACATAGACCAGAGACTTCATCAGCCTGAGACCAGAAGAACTAGATGGTGCCCGGCTACCACCAATGACCGTCCTGACAGGGAACACAACAGAGAGTCTCGGACGGAGCAGGAGAAAGGCGGGGTGCAGAACTCAAAATCTAGTAAGAAGACCAGACTTAATGGTCTGACTGAGGCTGGAGGAACCCCGGAAAGCATGGCCCCTGGATTCTCTATCAGACCAGAACTAAAACAATTTCCGCAGCCAACTTTTCAGACAAATATTGGAGCACACTGTGGGACATAAAGTGATACTTGTGAGGAGTGTGCCTCTTAGCTCAAGTAGATACAATAGACTAAATGGGTGGCTTCTGTCCGGAGGTGAGATGGGAAGGCAGAGAGGATTAGGAGCTGGTTGAATGGACACTGGGAATCAGGGATGGAAAAGAGGAGTGTGCTGTCACAGTATGGGGAGAGCAATTAGAGTCACATAACAGTGTATGTATAAATTTTTGTATGGACAAAATAAGAAAAAAAATTGGAAAAAACACAAATATCCTTCAAATGGTACTAGATAAACTGCTGTACATCCATATAAAGGAATCAAACCTGTTGCCATGGAGTTGATTCCGACTCATAGGGACCCAATAGGACATAGTAGAACTGCCCCATAGGGTTTCCAGGGAGCAGCTGGTGGATTTGAACTGCTGACCTTTCGGTTTGCAGTCGTAGCGCTTAACCACTACGCCACCAGGGTTTCTTATAAAGGAATAGTACTCCATAAAAATGAATTAACTACTGATGCACACAACACAGATAAATCATAAATGTGTTAGACTAAGTAAAAGAAGTCTGATTCAAAAGGCCACCAACTGTATGATGCCATTTTTATACATTCTGGGAAATGAAAAAATATAGGAACAGAAAGCAAATCAGTGGTTACCAGGTGCTGGGGTTGGGGTAAGGAGTTGACCGCAAAAGGGCACAGGTGAATTTTGGGGGGTGATGGATGTGTTCAACATCTTGATTGTGGTGGTGGTTACAACTGCATGCATTTGTCAAAACTCACAGAACCATACATAAGAAGGGTGAACTATACTGCATGTAAATTAATAATAAATTTAATAAAAATAATAGTATCTACAATGTTTTAGACATTTACTTTAGCCAGTGTTACATGAACTCATGGTGGTCTGGTACCAAAAAAATTTTTTGATGTATGTTATATAACATTTTAACATACATAATTTTAACATATTTTAACTTTACATACACATCTTGACAACAATAACAATGAAGAAAATATGCCTAATACCACATACATAATCTAAAAGAACATATACACTCTATTTGTAGATTTCATCTGGAATAAATTTACAGATTGGAATCTGATCAAAAAACTCTTAAATTTGACATAAAGAATGACAAAATATTCCAATAATGAAATATAAACGTTAAGAAAAAATTTAAAAACCAGTGACATTTCTACAAGAGAATGAGACAGGACTCAGATCAAAGGTCACCTGGTCCAGTGATTCTCCAAAGACCTTGAAGGATTACCGAGGTCCTTACATGATAGAACACGTTCTGACGGTTAAAGGGAAGTCATTCCCTCCCCTGACATTCCCAGCTAGCTAATTAATTCTTAACATTCTAGAGCTATCTCTTGACGTCTTCCCTAACTCTGAGTCTCCGTCTCAGGAAGTAGATCCAAAAACTTCCACAGAAAACCAAATTTGTGCCTGGATCTGCTTAGTTACATATGTTGCATTTTACGAAGCAATATAATTTTACTGCATGGTATCTCATGATTTTTTCTCTGAATTTCAAATTATTTTCTAGTTTGTTTATACAGAAAATGCCTTGAGCGGACCACTTTTTGCGAGGACAGCCTCTTCTAGCCATGTCCACCAGCGTACCTCTCCCTGGCTCCTTGGCCTCTGCTCTGCTTGGGCAAGTGTTACAAAGTTCTTTTAGCTCTGCCAATAAGTGCTCCGAGGCATCCCACTCCGCCAGTTAAGCCTTGGACTGAAGGTGCTCAGCTTGAGCTCCATGGATCAGCAAACCTAGCTCCTCTAAGCACCCAGAGGCACCCTACTTGGCCAGCAAGTCTCCTGCCCGAAGGCACTCAGCTTTCCCGCTCCATGGGCCAGGAAGCCCACTATGTCATCTCCTGCGGGTGTCTCCTGCTGACATTTCTGTGCCACCACTTCTCGCTGTCTTCAGCATTACAGCTTTCTCTTGGTGTCCTGGTTCCAGGAGCTTCCCAGTGCAAGGATCCTGAGTCTAAAGGATACACTCCTCCCTTGGCTCTTCTTCCTTGGTGGTGGTGAAATCCTCTCCTTTCCATCTCAGAAATGGCTCATTTTAAGCCTAGTGGAATGGCAAAACTGACCAGTTCCTTCATTAGGGTTCCATAGACCTAATTTGCATGGTCCCACTCAATCACTTGGGTGGGAGTTAAAAGATCATGGTGAGAAAGGTCATACAAAAGTAATCCACTGCACCACAGGTATTAATCATCTCACATTCTTTCCCCTATCTCCCACGCCTTACCAACCAACCCACCCCCCTCCCCTGCCCCCAGGTGCCAAACGAATTGCTTTTTCATTTTCAGTTGCTTTTCATTTTAAGAATTTATCAAGGAAATTCAGGATCTAGCATAAAAGCACCTTCCTGAATACTTGGTGCTTTTAAACAGCATCAGTCGTGTTTGCATGATGTCAAGCAAACTACTTGAAGCCTCAATAGATGCTATGTTTTCCCTACTACATTAGTTTGAAAAAAAACTGCAGATTTTCCATCTTCTCTAAAAACATCATCATCATCATGTTATGGCCTATAATTATTCTACAACCACCCCACTTTAATAATAAATGCTGGGAATGTTAAAACAACAAATGGAATGCCTTAAAATGCATTAAGCTCCTCTCTTATTAAACACAAAATTTTAAATCTTACCACAGGCCTTTTATTCTTGATTCACAACCAAATCCTTTTGGCAGTGAATCTTGATACTTAACGTCATTCACGCCAATAAAACCAATCTCAGGAGGTTGTAAATGCCTTTCCTACTTCTTAGTGTGTCTTCACAGAAACCAGTGGATGGGTAGAGATGGATTTCAGTCACTAAGACTATCCACAATTATGCTTTGCTATATACTAACTTTTGCTAAAGTATTCTATTTGTACCTTTTTCCCATTTTTGTTGAACTCTACTAGTCTAATAACGAGGTTTGTTGCTAGCTGCTGTTGAGTCAACCCCTATGAACAATAGAAATAAATGCTGCCCAGTCCTGCACCATCCCTACAATCAATTGCAGATTGGACCCTTGTGATCCAAAGGGTTTTCAGTGGCTGATTTTTGGAAGTAAATTGTCAGGCCTTTCTTCCTAGTCTGTCTTAGTCTAGAAGCTCTGCTGAAACCTATTCAACAACACAGCCACACCCAAGCCTCCAATGACAGATGGGTGGTGGCTGCACATGAGGTACACTGGCAGGGAATCAAACTCGGGTCTCCTGCACAGAAGGTAAGAATTCTACCACTGAACCACCATACCCAAAACCAAACCTGCTGCCATCGGGTCAGCTCCGACTCATAGTCAATAAATATCAACAAATATCTACTGTCATGGTGATGACAAAGACAGCAAATTGACCAAGAGCTTATTAGGTACCAGGCGCTGTTTTATTTAATCATCTTCATTGTAATAATAAAACCCATCGTCGTCGACTTGATTCTGACCCATAGTGACCCTATGAGCAGAACTGCCCCATAGGGTTTCCAAGGAGTGGCTGGTGGATTCGAACTGCTGACCTTTTGGTGAGCAGCCAAGCTCTCAACCACTACACCACCAGGGCTCCTTGGTAGTATTAATAATAATTGTAGTATTACCATTAAGAAACTAAAGGGTAAGGCTTTAGTATCTTGTCCAAATTAACATGACAAGATGTGAACACAGGCAGTTTGGTTTCAGACTCCATGTTCTTAACCACTGCCCTCAAATGTTAAAACTACTTTCAAGGACCAGTACTCCAATGTATCACAGGATCTGTACTTGGAAACAACTTAATATACTCACTCAACCTAGTTTCAACAGAAAAGAATGTATTAAAGGCTTTTAGATAGCTCAGAAAGTCAGGCTCAGAGGCATTATGACCAGTAACAACGCCCAAACCACACTACAGGAGGGCTCCATCACACACGACAGCAACTTATGACCCTGTTGTGGCAGCTCCAAGTTCCACCACTGTGGCCTCCAACAACTGGTCACCCCACTGCAATGCCTGCCAAGAGAATGGATCCTGCACACAGACTTCCACCGTTTCGACATTAAAGTTCAACTCTGGAGATCTGAATTCATCACCCACTAAAGTTAACTGGTTGTAAAGAAATACATTTTAAGCTGCAAATTGATGTGAGAAAAAAGACTATAAAATTTTAGGTACTCTGTGTTTATCAGTAGTTTTTGGTAAGCATATGCTCTGTGTCTGTAAGAGAAGACGGACTGTAAAAAAATGTGTTAGAGTTTGGGATTGCAGCTGATTTCTTTATCCTTTTCCTACTTTTGGTTTCAATGTTCTTTATATAAGAAATAAAAACTTAAGAGGAGAGAGATATACATTTTTCTTGCTGGGCTCATCTCCAAAATGTGATATACATTCCCAAAATAACACCGTCAAACCAAGAAACACAAAATCCAAACACTGCTGATCCCTCTTATTCTACAGGACTACAGCTTATACTGTTGTAGATTCTCCCCAAATCTGGATGTGCCTAGGGAATCAGCCTCTGCGTCCACAAAGAATTACATGTCTCAGTATTTAGAAAAGTCTAATTTTGATATGAGAAACTGAAACTCTCTTCCCAGCATCAGGATGACCTTCCGAGATGGAATGACACTCCGGCCCCAGATCAGAGGAAGACAGAAAGGCGGCCTTCACTGATGGAATTACCCTGACGTAATTCAAGACAGAACCCACCTGGGGAAGTGTCACCTCGCCTGACTAGAGGCACCAGGCTCTGCCTGGCTCCTGGTGGAGCTACCTGACATCACCCTGGGCTCTGGCCATGACTCCTAGACCAACTCTAAACTCAGACAGGAAGAATGTGAGTAGCTTTGGCCAAACACCTCAGCACCCGTGGTTAAGTCCCACTTGCTGTTATACTGGCTCATCACATTTCCTTGGTCTAAGCCTGCAGGCCCCTGAGGTAAAATATGCTTCCCAGCTTTTTTTGTAAACAGAGAATTTGTCTTTATCAACCTATCTGGTATTTCTCGACAACCTCCTCTTGCCAGAAACTCAAGCCCTGCGCCCAAGGCCAGTCTGACTGCTGGGCCCTGTGCCTCATGGCAGAGTTCCCCATGGCTGGCAGATCTGGTCTCTAAACGCTGCCTCTCTCCACACCAGCCCATCCACAAAGCGCCTGCTTTCCTATTCCCAGCCTATTCTACTCCAGCTAAGGGGTAGGGAGGAGGTCCCCGTCTCTCCCCCAAGCCCATTCCATTCCACTCAAGAAAACTGGGCCGTGCCCAGCAAAGCTTTGCCCAACATGTTAATAGTAAAAATGAAAAAAAAAACTTAATCTTTCAGTTCTAGGATACAGGCATTATGAAATGTTGAAATATATTTTTTAAGCACACACAGCACCTGAAAGAGGACCAAATACAGGTGACACTATGAGAAAGAAACAAATGCCTTACTTTCGAAAGTTTTCCTGTTCAAGTTTCCCACACATAAAATTCTAACCACTTACGGGTAATCGTCATTTCAATGAATTGTGTCAAATGAAAAGGGAAAAAGAAAGATACATTTGCCATGAGGCTAATTTATGGTCTCACTAAATCCAGCAGACTGAAGGATTTCATTTAGTCTATCATGAATTCTTAGACCAAAGCAATTCTATTAAAAGCCCATGGTGGGGAGGGGGAACTGAACTTGTTGGGTCAGCCAACAAAACCTTTCCCTAAATATTACAATTCCATCAAACACCACCTTCCCTTAATTCTGAAGAGCCACCACTGAGGAGGAATCTGTTCCTCTAACTAAAAGGATAACAAAATTAATTTTTAAAAAACAATTTTTTTTTCAGCAGTTAAGACGATAAGATGTGTCTAACACTTTACAATTTCAATACATTGTATTCCTATAACAATCCTTACATCAGTCGGGCAACACGGGTATTGCCATATCCAGATGACTGTATAAAAAAATAGAAAATAAAAAAACTGTTGCCGTGGAGCGATTCCAACTCATAGCGACCCTATAGGACAGAGTAGAACTGTCCCATACAGTTTCCAAGGAGCGCCTGGTGGATTCGAACTGCAGACCTTTTGGTTAACAGCCGTAGCTCTTAACCACTATGCCACCAGGGTTTCCAGATGACTGTATACAGATTAGACACCGAAGGCTTAGAGAGAGCACCAAAACAGACACGGGGCATCTAGTTCCTTAAGGATACCAGTTGCTGTGGAGTCAACTCAACTCATGGGGACCCCACGTGAGTCAGAGTGGAACTGTGCTCCACAGGGTTTTCAATGGCCAGACCTTTCTTCTGAGGAGCCTCTGGGTGGGCTTCAACCTCCAACCAGCAGGTTAGCAGTGAGCATGTCACCATATGCAGCACCCAGGGACTCCTCTGGCAGCAAAGAGCCTCTCAAAACCCCATCCTTCCAGCTCACCCGTTCACCATGTTTAGGGTGTCTCCCTCACTCGTCGTTAAGACAGTGGCATCTGCCTTCCAGACAATGAGACGGATTAAGGACCCTGAGGAAGAATCTGCTTCACGTTGCTTACATTTTTCTGTGCACACTTATGTTCTCTCTTTATATTCTCCAACTGGTCCAATGTTCAACTCATTTGAAATGCCTCAGAGATGAATGTCTCCTTTAGAACTGTTTTAAGAATAAAAATAGGGAGGATACCTGGGAATTTCCAAAGTGACTACATTCAGCCCGAACTTTACCAGAATTCTGACAATTACACAATGCCTTGGGCGGGGAAGGACAGAGGTAAAACAACACGCAGCTTCAAACAAAACAAAATTCTGAAAAAGCCTGTGTTCTTAACAATCATACTTTTAAACATTCAAAAACACTCTTAGAAGGGTCTTTTGTTGGAGCGCTGGCACTGTTCTTTCAAGGGCTCTCAACAGAATTGCTCTGGCCTAAGAGTTCATGAAACCCTTCAGACTTCTAGATTTAGTGAGCCCATAAATAGGTCTCAGGTTGAATTTTAATTTAAAGTAGCCTTTCTCTCTTCGCTTGCTTTTTCATTAGACTCTGAGTTCCTTAAGGCAGGGGCTGTCTTTTTATATCTTTTTAACTTTATATCTCCAATATTCAGCGCAGTGCCTTTCACATATTAGGCTTTCAAGTGATGACTTCAGTGAAGAATGTCCCTCTTCCCCCCATGCTCTAACTTGTACACACCCCATACCAAACACACACATCTATTTGAAGGGAAAAGGCAAACATGTTCCAACTCATGACGATAAGGCATGACCACATGACAGAGGTGTCACTGCTAAAGGAAAAGACTTACTGTTTCCAAAAACTGTGGAACCTACTTATTAGTGATTCTAAGCATCACAAGTAGAATAAGCAAGTGTGTGCTACTAGCCAATTTTTAAGGCCTGGATATTAAAAGAAAAAACAAAACAAAACCCATTGCTATCACGTCAATTCTGACTTACAACAACCTTATAGGACAGAGTAGAACTGCCCTATAGGGATTCCAAGGCTATAGTCTTTACGGAAGCAGGCTGCCATCAAGTACAGGAAGAAAACTTGGTATGATTTGGCCTTTGCTGTCACTTTGTGAAAATGACTACGATATCACAAAGTTCATAACAACCAACTATTATTTTAAAAGAAGACATCAATAAATAGTTAGATCAATGGCCTCAGAGAAACGACGTTCATGGCCAGACTATGAATAAGGATGTCTGAAAAGAGCGATGTGACTTGTTCTTTGAATGACCAGTTACACCGCTCCAGCCCAAACATCTTCACAACCTAGAGGGGAGAATGCCACCTGGTCACTGGAGGAAATGTGTGGAAGCCATAATTGAACCTTGACTCAACCAGAGCAAACCCAGAACCGGGAAACCAGAGATGCTGGGTATTACAAAGTGCTAACCCTACTGAACAGCTCTATGACCCACCTTGGCACGCGTTCTGAAACAGCACTGAATATGGTGAGAAACTTGGTCTGATCCAGCCACACTCCGACCTTATATTCCCAGGCATCCAATCTGACAAAGCTCAGTACTCTACCTCTCTATCAGAGAAAGTGATGGTCAGCTACAAAGGACAGAAAACTGTGGCTTAAAGAGGACAGAAAAATGTCTTTTCCAGTAAAATTTATGTCTCTTCCAATATATCGATTCTGTTCCAAGAAGTCCTTGGGACCCAGGCTCCTTCCAGCTCACCAGTTGCCCATCTCTAGGGTGTGACCTTCACCCTCAAGGTTAGCACAGAGGCATCCCCATTCCAGATGGCAAGATGGAGAAAAACCCTGAAGAAGCAAGACAAGCACTCTCTCTCTAAGGAAGGCTCCTAGAAACTGCAGTAGGAAACTTCCCACAACTGAAGAACTCCCTGCTGTCTAACTCAGTATAATGAGCACCCACTGTGTTCAGTGGAGCCCCGGTGGCACCAGCGGTTGTTTAGCTGCTGATTAAAAGGTCAGCAGTTCGAATCCACCCACCGCTCCTTGGAAACCCTATGGGGCAGTTCTGTTCTGTCATACAGGGTCACTACAAGTCAGAATCGACTTGACAGCAGTGGGTTTTTTAACAGACTGTATTCAGTGAGTACAGATTCTCCAACCAATCATATCTGTATAAATTTTCAGGAAATGTAAGATTTAAAAAAACCAACAAACAAAAAAAACCTTCTTATAATTTTCAAATGACATGATAAAAAAGATTTTGCTACAGAATGGTATGCAGATCATCTGGGTAATACAACCCTGAGAGAATGAGTCAGAAGCATTGCCACTCTGGTAACTTTGACCCTGATTTTGGTCTAAAACTCCTATACATTGTTAGTGGCACGTGAGAACAGATGCTGCTGTACACGAACGTGGCAACATTTAAAATTCATAGTAGCACAAAACCCTTACTTTTCCCACTGGACTCACTGAACTTTAATAATGTCCAACCTGGTTGGCCAATAAGTTCTAAAAGCAGACAGAGGAAAATTGCCAATATTAGATACTGCTAAAATGATTTTTCATTTAGAAAGGTTTTACAAGTTCTCTTAAAAAAACAGGTCATCAATTCTGCGGACACTTAATTTTCCTGAGCGGGTGACCAGTGAGGAAGGCAGGCATCTTAGTCCATGCAAAATGGAATGCAGCTGAAAAACTGACTTCATATATTCTTCCTATCCTCACACAAAAGTGAAAATAAATACACACACACTCACAGACGGCTCTATATGCACGAATCCAAATCAAAGATAAAGCATAGCAAAAGGAGTAGATGTGCAAGAAAGCTACCCAGTAATCTCCCAGGATAAACAGCACAAAGGCCAATATCTCATTAACTGCCCAAAGGAGACGGTATACTATACATCTGTGACTGGATGAAGAGGCTGGATAACCGCACATTTATAATTCTCACATTACACAAATGGAAAGATGTATAAAGGCACAATTTCAGAGTCTACCTTGCTTATGTTACTGAAAAGAAGCAAAGTGAAAAGAAAAGCACGCCATCAGGTGCTTTCCCACAAGACCGCGATTCCAAGAGGCTTCCTATGTGCCCCCTGGTTTTAGTCAAACATCTTTTAAACATCAATTATCCTGGGCTTTGGTGCAGTTGTCATCTGTTTTGTTATTAACACAAATACTTGCTTCCTACTAAAAAATTCCCCATATTATGGTTTGTGAACTGTTTCCTAGGAGTTGCTTACAAAGTACTTTAACATATAAAATGACTTCAGCAGTATATTCACACTGAGATCCCTGAGATAATATTCAGCCAGGGTAGCTCCAGGTGCACACCTTGCTCTGAAAAGTCAAAGACATAAAGTATGTGGTCATTTCAAGTTCTTTAATTTCAAATCCAAGTGGTCCCTTACTTTTTAAAATTATACAGTTATTTGTTAAAATATGCATTTACTGATTTAGACAATTTTGTGTTGTCAGTCTTTTACTAAGATAGCACCTATTAAATTGTCACTTATTTAGATATGATCAAGATACGTGCATAATTTTAAAAGCAAAGTAGAAAATGAAAATATTAAAACGTGCCTAACCTTTTAAGTCGCATTCCAGAGATTGCTTGTCAACTTTTCTTTCTTAATTTAACATATTATCTGAAGAAAAACAACTTTTCCAAAACAGTATGTTTTATCAAATGAGAACTTCACTAGAGAACAGTAACATTTTCCTTACAGGAAGGTTACAGACACCTCTACACTGATCTTCTGAACTCTCCTCTTGGAAGGGAAAGTCATTAAAAGAATATCTCAAGGACACCACCAAGACAGTAAAAAAGAAATCTACAAAATGGGAGAAAATATTTGCAAATCACATATTTGATAAGGGGCTTGTAATCTGAAAGAATACATAAAGAACTCTTTCAACTCAATAGTAAAGAAGTAACCCAGTTAAAAAATGGGCAAATAATCTGAAGAGACATTTTTCAAAGAAGATACACAAATGGCCAGTAAGCACATGAACATATACTCCACATCTTTAGTCACTGGAGAACTGCAAATCAAAATCATGAGATACCACTTCACACCCGCTAGGATGTCTATAATCGAAAAGAGAGACAAAAACAAGTGTTGGTGAGGCTGTAGAGAAATAGGAACGTTTACATATTGCTAGTATGAATGTAAAATGGTGCAGCCACTTTGGAACACAGTTTGCTGGTTCCCCAAAATGTTAAACAATATGACCCAGAAATTCCATTCCTAGGTACCTATCCAAGAGAAATAAAAATGTATGTCCGCACAAAAACGTGTACATGAATTACTCGTAGAAGTATTATTCACAAAAGCCAAAGGTGGAAACAACCCAAACGTCCATCAACTGATGAATGGATAAACAAAAGGTGGCATATCCATACAACAGAATATTATTTGGCAATAAAAAGAGATGTAACAACATGAATGAACCTCAAAAACAGCAGTGATGGTTGTACAGTATGATGGACATAATTAATGTAACTGAACTGAACATGTAAAAAAAATGTTGTAATGGCCAATGTTTTATTATATATATTTTTACCACAATTTAAAAAAAAAATTATGCTAAGTGAAAGAAGCCAGTCATATTATATGATTTCCATCAAACATAATGCTGGTCCTCAAGCTATCCTCATTTAGGACTGCCACTTTAAAACATCTGACAATGGGATTAGGTATTTATAATAATAATTATAATAACAGAAGCCATGTAAATGAGCAGAAGATCCCTCCAGTCCATTTGCAACAGGTACCAAGCACTATTACAATTACTATTCACAGATTTCCAATGACACCTATAATTTGGAGGACTGCGTAGTTTACCAACCTAGAGGACGCAGGGACCAAGAAAACATCTGCCGTAACCACCACCACGGATTGACTCAGAAAACGCCACCAAAATGGCAGGAAAGAGTTAAGGGACCAAGTACTGCTGCCATAAACCCAAACCCAAAAGTCTCTTGGCGACTCCCAACCTGTTTAGGTTAATCCCTAGACAGGTGGCAACCTTACTTAGAGGAAATTAACCACCCCCTAATTGTACAAAAAGAGCTTGCTGGTAATGGACAGGACCACAGCTAAATATGATTATGCCCTTTGGGAACCTAAAATCTACAACAACAACAAAAAAACCCTTAGAAGTTAAGGGAATAGTAACTTCTATAAACAGAGACTTTAATTTACCAGAAAACATATTAAAATAAATTTCAGGTATATAGTCTCCTAAGGAATTTAAACAGACATCATAAATAGGTAAACACCGAGATACTGTGAGAGGGAATTAAAATACCCAAGACCGGTTTTACCCAGAGGCTTTTTAACTTTAATCTTGTCTGGCTTATTTTGGATGATTTTTCAACTAGATAATAAAAAACAATTTCGTGTAAGGGCCGCAGTTACAGGGTTTAGCGCGTGAGGCCCTTCCGTGCTTCAGCGCTACCTCTCCTCATGGGGTATACCTCTCACTGGGTCCCTCTTTGGAAAGCACACTTTCTGCCAGCTGCGTACACAGCCCCCTAGGAGAAAACCCAGAATTCTTTTCCCTATTCTCACCATGCTCAAGAAGTAGTCAACTTCATGGAAATGTAGTAGGTGGAATTTCTGTCACCTTTATATGCCAAAATGTGCATCCTGTACCTTTTCCATTAAAAAGAGCAGACATCACATGGAAGCTGGTATTTCTAAAATACCCAAAAACTCAAACCCACTGCCTTTGAGTTGATTCCCACTCATAGCGACCCTACAGGAGAGGGCAGAACTGCCCCAAAGGGTTTCCAAGGCTGTAAATCTTCACGGAAGCGGACTGCCACATCTTTCTGGTGGATTCCAACCGCCAACCTTTCAGTTAGCAGCCAAGTGCTTTACCAACTGCACCACCACACCAAAAAACCAAACTCACTGCCATCCAGTCGATTCCAACTCTTAAAGACCCTATACGACGGAGTAGAACTGCCCCATAAGGTTTCCAAGGCTGTAATCCTTACGGCAGGAAACTGCAACATCTCTCTCCCAAGGAGCAGCTGGTGGGTTTGAACCTGCGACCTTTTGGTTAGCAGTCAAGAGTTTTAACCACTGCACCACCAGGGCTCCTTATTTCTAAAATGGTATAATCAAAAACTTTGAAATACCCATCACAAATAAGGTACATTATAACTATATTGTATAAATACGTATTTGAAATATTAATATTCTACATATTCATATATAAAATATACATAAGGCTGCACAATATCCTTTGGAAGAACCAACATCAAGGTTGTCTACTGTGACCTCCTATCAGCAGAGAGAAGGAAGCAGATGGAATTCTGGAACATGGGTAAGATAACACTCATGTGAAAAAAAAAAAAAAGCAAAAATCCTTGTCCCTAAGCACATTAATGAAGCAAGTGATAAGCTACAGGTCAAATTCCCACTTCTACAATCAAAACTTATCACAGGAGCCCTTGAAAAGGAGTGCATCTGTCATATGTTAATGACTTCAAGCCGTTCACTGAACTTCTAAGTGTATAGAAAAACTTAAAAGCACTTCACAACTCCTTATGGGTATAATTAGCCTGTTGCAATTGTTGGCAATACTCAACCTGGGACTTTAAAAGGTCACTCCACTCTTTAAGATACCAAATTTGGAGTCACCACCCTTCTGGACAGATTAAGCACACCCTACAATTAGTATCCAGCAGCACCTGTTGCAATGTTTCTTTCTCCAGTGACGTAAAAGGGGGCAGTCAACAACACTCTAAATTCTTGGGGGATTACTAGACCTCAGAAACCAAACTATGAACGGGCGTGATGTCTGTTGCTGAGGTGATGGATGGCGGTCACACCCTGACCACACACAGAAGTTATGACCTTTATTCTTTATAGACAACACCAGTGAACACAGACTCCTCTTTTGCTTGGGCCCCTCCATCTCCTGGGCAATCAACGTGCAATTTTGCTATTTAACAGAACTAGATTTTTCATGATACAGCTAAGTATCTACAAATAACAAAGAGAATTTTTAAAAAAAAAAAACCTTCAACTAACTAAAATAGCACTATTGATTTACCTAAACTTTACTAAAGCACAGGGAAGGGAAAATGCCACTGGTCCCAAAAAAAAAAAAAAATCTGTTTTATAAAGTCTGTAGCTCAAATCTAAAATTCTCTTTTCACCTGTTAATCCTTTATAAAAGTGCTCTATGCATTTCATAAATTGGCACTGATAGTAATTTCCCTGCTATAGTATAAAATGTCAACATAGGTATTCAAAAGGTATAGCTTTTAGTGGAAATGTATTTGGGAAAAAGATACTAATTTAAAAAAACAGATTCACAAAATTTGAGAAAGGCTGATATAACCGTCAATAGATCTTAAAACACTGAGTTCTTCCTCTTCCTGCCTACTTTCCTTCCTTCCTTCCTTTTTTTTAATGAAAGAGAAGCACAGAGGACAAGCTTTAAAAGCCCCCGCTCTCTTTAAGCCATTTGAATTGCTGGTATTTTCCACTACATCAGAAAAAACAATTCCCTGGCCGCTGATATGTGATCACATTTTAAAAAAAAAAGAATACCATAAAGCCTTCTTAATGACATCATGTGGTAAATCTATTAGGCAAGTCTTTAAATTATCACTACAGTACCATATCATCATATATACTTATAGGATTTTTCCCCATATATAAATTCCATAGTTGGAATTTTATAAAATAGGGAAAAAAAACACTTTTTTTTTCAAAAGAGGTTAACTACATCATTTTTAAGTAGGTACGCTTTCTTCTACATGTATTAAATTACATATACAAATATTTTTAAAGGTCCATGAAGTAATAAGTTAATAACAGAAAAGTTAAATCAGTGAGACTATTTCAAAATTTGCATTTAACTTGAATAAAGCCAGTAGGACTTGATCACATTCTTAACACTCACCTCCAAAAATATTTTCACCTGATATTTACTTTAAAAAATATATATCCTTTTAAAAGTCATTGAAGTAAACTATAGAATTGCCTCTTTTTTTTTTTTTTTAATGTTTGCGGTTGGGTCTTTATAGTAATCAAATTTAGAAAACTATAAATTATATTTAAATTTATTATTTACAATCAATTAATTATAAAAAACAGCCAGGTGGCTTCCAGTCCATAAATTACTGATAATGACAGAGATCTCATGCTGCTGCTCTACTTAGCATCTGCATGTGTCAAGTCACACAGCACATGTGACTACCCGCTTCAGGGTAGGACAGATCACCAAAGCACATGCCCAGATTTCAGATCACACTCTGACATGCTGTCTGGACCCCAAATATTCTGACGGTTTTAACAGTGGTTGCTAAAGGAACTTGTCTTGTAATAACATTTTGTGGAAACGGCTTTAAAACCAGATACACAATTACTGAGCATCAAATACTGTTTAACTACATTTAGCTACTTAAAGTCCTGTCTCTATGATTTAAATGCAAAACGGTGCAGCCCCTTTGGAACACAGTTTGCTGGTTCCTCAAAATGTTAAACAATATGACCCAGAAATTCCATTCCTAGGTACCTATCCAAGAGAAATAAAAATATACCAAAATAGTGTTTAAGCCATTAGCATTCTAACCAAGTCAATGATTAGATAATGCTGTCTCACACACACAGTTTTTAAGAATGATGTTTGACCTGTTTCCTCCCACCCCAAAACTGTGCTAAGGCAACAGTCAATAACTCTCTTATTAGTGTTCTGTTTCCCAGTGGCCTTTTGTGGTCATTCTTCCAACACTACTGTTAAGAGTTGACTCCCTTCCAAAAAGAATGGACAGTCTGACCTCTTTATTTTATTCGGAAATCAAGCCTGAGTTTAAACGATGTCACAGAAGAAAAGGACGTCATATTGTTACTTTGACTACAGCACAATTCTTGAACGAACAGAAAGTGCATACCAAACACAGAGAGAAAATAAAAATACAGCATGAATTTCATCCTGTTTCAAACTCTGTCCAAACTAGAGGTCTGGATAAGTAGCTCCACCCACCTCCACCACCATCACTGGAAAAAAAAAGAAGAGTGAGAGAGAAAGGTTTATGAAAATGCTTCTTAAGCCGTAGGATGAAATTCCCAAATTAGTACAGTCTTCCTTTCTTACTAAAAAAGCCACTGAGAACCTCATCATGAATGCCTCCCTGGTATTCAAGGACTAGCTGTCTAGTTAACAGATTAGCTAACCCTTCACTTTTCTTCCTCCCCTAAGAAGTCTGCCTTTTATCACTTTCATCACTTTCTAACAACCACCACAGAAGTGGGTAATGGGAACAGATTAAGATGAAAGAGAAGTGTCTTTAGACTCTTGGTAGTTAATCTACATCTGAGGAGCACAGGGGAAAAGGGGGCAGGAAATAATGTCTAACAGTTAAGGAGCGAGAGTCTACACTTACTAAGGGTGAGGATCATGTAACAAGATGGACTTTGCAACTAGTCAACAAGAACTAATTTATTCAAATAGAATAAAGTTTTTGAGTAAATTTTTGACAAATTTTTTGATCAAAGTAATTACCTGGGGAGGGGATGGAGGTTGTATATTCACCACCAGTGACGCTACCTTTGCTCAAAATAGAACTTATCTTTTCAGGAATTACTCTAGAATCACTTCACAAGTTAGACAACAGAACCAACTTCATAATCACATCTCATGTCTTACCAAAATAAAAGGAGGCTCCTAAGTATGGAAAACAGACAAAAACATAATAAAAGATTTATTGTCGCCGCATTGCAATACATGGCAAAATAATTACGTCTCCAGACTTTATGGTCACCCTGGAGCATCAGCCCCTTTTTTATCAAACCTAATGATGTCTACCTGTCTCCAAATACCAGATCTATTCTCCAAGTACTGGGTTGTCACCACAGAAGATATTTTAAAAGACTGTGACACATAGTCTAAGAACATTTGCAAAAAGACACGTCCCAAAGGCATTTATTTGGCTATCATTAGACTGTGAGTCCAATGGGTAATAATATCCAGTCTAGCACATTCTTTTAATATACTCATCAGTTTGCAGTTGCAATATATGAGGGGGAAGAGAAAAGTTCAGCTATCTCTGGATTTTAGAAGAGGTAAACGAAGACAAAAGACCAAGGGGCTAACAGCCTGAAGGTGCTGGAAGACCCACCTACCAAAACCATCAGCTCCTTCCACGGGGAAGCATTCGCTCTGAGTGCATCTGCTTAAGAATGAACATGATCGGAAAATTCACACTCTTTCCCTCATATTACTTTCCCCCGCAATAATCCTCAAAAATATAACAAGATTTTTTTTGCATGTGTTTTTAATCTAAACTAGGAACAATAGCTTTATCACTATGAAGAGACAGGGAAAAATTGAGCACTGCGTGTCATTAATAGCCTGAGTGTTCTGGAGTAGGATGCAAGCTAATGATTCAGTGATGCTCTGTGGTCAGGTCATGGTCATGATGGGCTTTCAGAGGGAAGTCCGGAAAAGCCAGTCAGCACTGCTGTCTATTTTTAAGACGCTGAAGGCTCTGCAGTGGTCGAGCTCACTGGCACCCTGTCAGGCTGGATGCGAAGATTTCACTCAACGGTTAAGAATTCCAGTCCCAGAGAAGGCCAAAACCAGAGGCCTAATGTAACCTGTTAAGATAAAGCATCTTAACCTGAAGAGGGAGTTAAAGACTCTCTGCTTTGGAAATCGCCATGATATTTGAGACATTACGGCAGGTTGAGAAAATCCAAGAAGAGTCCTCCAAAAAACACATACGCGGCTTACTGCGGGGAACAAACTGCCCTGTGGCCGCCCGGTTGTGAATCCCCTGAGAAGAAAGTTCACTGAGGTTTAAAACTGGAGGCAGATTGCTTCAGAAGGTCCAGTTTTGCAGAAATATCCATGCCAAAATGACAGAGGTGCTTTTTTGGCATGGTTAGAGTTGGTAACCATTGCACTCATCACCATCAGGATGATGTCAGTTACTGCCTAGAATTAGGCAAAGGAAATGGGGTAGAGAAGAAGGCCAAATCTGTGATCACAGTAATGTCTGCCTTGATTCCAGCCCTGCAGTTACACACACACACACACACCCCTCAATGTTTCATTCCAACTTACACTGTCATGGAGGGTAGGACACTTAAACATAGTACCTACTGTCAAGCCCTAATGAAATCCCCATTGGTAAGGCCATTCTCAAAGGGAAACTACTTCTCAACATGGAATATTAGCACTCCACAATAATCTGTAGTTAAGTAAATGTTGAAAAGGACCTCATGATCATTTATGTTTGGGACATCAAGGTAGCATTGCTTCCTAAGAATAACAGAAAGAAATTACTTTGAACCATACGAAGTAAATCTATGTATCATCTGTCAAAGAATAAAAGTCAATAACCAAATTAGAATTAACCACTGAAATTGCAAAAAATAAAAAGACAAAAAATAAAAACAGATCAAACATTTTCTCTACAAAATGTTCAAAGGCCAGAATTCACGTAGGATCAAATTCCTTTCACCCAGTCTTACCACTAAGTCATAAACCACTGAAAACTGTATTTAAATGGGAACCACAACACCAGGACTAGCTCTGTTGGTGTAAATGGCACCACCGTCAGTATCTTCGGCATGTGGCCACAAGCTTTTATACCAGCACCAAAGTACTCAGTTAACAGACAAATTTCCACTAAACCAAGCCACAAACAAATCTTAAACTGGAAAGCTCTGTCTATTGGTTTATAATCTGTTACCTGGAAAAAAAGCAGAAGGTCTCTCCAGCCACCTAATCACCATATCAATGGCACATGCCACGAGAGAGCAGCACTGGTTTATTTGATTGATCATGGTAGATAAACTCCAAATAACAGAGAAATTAACAAATGCTTGACATTTGCTCAACATCCATTATTCTGACACTGCTTTCAGAATTTCAAAGCCTGGGAGTATGCTTAATCAACATTCATATTCCCCTGTGAGCTACGGGCACCATATTGCACCCCGCCTTCATACTGATGAAAACTGCATATTGGCCATTTCCAAAATGTTCTGGGACTCCACACAGGGCCCCTTTTCTCTCTTGTTCCTGCTCTGCGGTTTTCTTTTAAACACTTCCAAGACAAAAGCATCTGCCAGTTTTTCTCTCTAGGGATGTATGCAAAATGAACTTAACAGTTTTAAGGCAGGAGTAACCCTCACATCTAAATTCATTCATAGGACAGAAAAGGGCCTAAGAGGCCTCTCCAGGGACAAAACGCTGCTGAAATTCTCCCCACACACAACAGTGGGAGCTTTATAAAATCTAAGTCCAGACAATTTCCAATTCAAATGCCCAACATAGCATGACCTTTGTCAGATCTCTGAGCCCAAGATGCACCCATGATTTTTTATTCTAACCAGCACAGACATTAGACAGGGCACTACTGCTAAGCGGGAGGTTCAATATTTGCATGCTATTCTATTGTGAAAATGTAACAGTGACAGCACTGTGTCAAATTCTTTTCCCTCTAGAACTTTAACTCCATAGGAGAGGCATGGCTGACAGATGACTCCCGAACATCTGTGTTATGTACACTGCACAGCTGAAGAGCCCCAGATCACTGTCAGAACATCTCAGCAATGACCTGCACCTTTCTTATGCCTTCTTCTCGTCCCTGCCCCCCACACATAAAATACAGAGACACATAAGTATCCGTAATATAAATACTGCAATTTCTAAC
Source organism: Trichechus manatus latirostris (assembly GCF_000243295.1). Lineage (NCBI taxonomy): Eukaryota > Metazoa > Chordata > Mammalia > Sirenia > Trichechidae > Trichechus > Trichechus manatus. The sequence goes on along the minus strand of NW_004444012.1, from coordinate 4,508,700 downwards.
AAAATGTAAAAATGGCAAGACAGAGTAACATAATTTATAGTCATTAAGCTGTTCACATAGCGACTCAACATATGTTGTATAAATGTCCTATACCGGATAATTTATCAGAGCTGACACAGTGCACATCATATTGTTTTATTTAATATAGTTACTAAAATTTCATGGATCAAGCATCACTTCTGAAAGCGGAGAGAAAGCACTAGAAAATATTTATTCATCTCCCATGATTTATTTTGATTACCCTTAGAGCTCCATGATAAAGTGGAACTCCCAAAATTACAGGGTTAAGGTTTACACAGCCATTGCTTCATATACTAAAATATAACAAATGACTCTAGGCCTGGGCTGTATTTTCCTTTCATTTAGTGTTAAGTAGAACACTAGACTAAGCATTTAGCTGCCTACTGAATATTTTAATATTTTTAAACAGGACTTAAACGTCCTGACCCAGACAGTGCGAGCTTGAGAAGCAATCATAGGGAAGAACAGTTAGGTCCTTTGTACCATACTTGATAGAACGATACTGGCCAAAAAGAACGAACGTATCTCTAAAGTTGTCTTCTCCTCGGAAGACGTCATAAAAATAAGCACTGGCTCCATCAGTGAGTTAGCAAGAATTTACTCAATGCATACAGGGGTCACAATCAATGTTAGGTACCGCAAACACACAGCTTCCATCCTCAAGGAATTCACAATCACTCAAGTAGGAAGCAAAAGAGAGGAATGTATGCACTCCACATGAACAAGGAACCACGACGGTCAAAGTCAAAAAAAAAATCTTAGTGGATCTAAAGTAAAATTTAAGAGACAATAAAAGGAAGGGAGGGAAGAGAGAGGAAGGGACAGAGAAAAAGACAGAAGGAGGAAGGGAGAGCGGGAGGAAAGGCAGAAAACAAATTAGACGTTGGCACTGAAGCCTCTTTTTCATTAGTTTTCCTTAAAATGTTTTATCTGGGGGAGGTCTCCCAGTCAGGGAAGATGGGATAGAAAGGATGGTAAAAAATATATATATCAGGAATGGGAGAGGAGTGCTCAGTAAAGATAGAAAAGGTCAATACAGCTTTTCAAGAAAAACATGAATGCTTGTTGGCCTCATCATTTTTTGAAAGAACCACTAAAATATCCATCAGATCAACTGCCTTGGGAAAAGATGCTGAGGGGAAAAAAATCTCAACTTCTAATGAACTGTTTTGTTTAAAATGCAACAAAAGGGAGACAAGACAAGGGAATGACCTTTCTTGAGAACTAAGTTTTACTTCCATTCATGAGTGATAAAGTAAATGAGAATTGTCCAGAGCCATCTACAAAATAAAAATCTTCGCACAAGTAGTATTTTCAGGTACCCAAAGGGACTCCGCATGTTTCAAGGTGTATACACAGCAGTCCAGAAGCAAGGCTCCAGCTTCTCAAAGACTTGACCTTACCATCTCACGACAGAGAGCTGGTAGTCAATGGGATACTTCGTGGGGAATAAGAAAACCACTAGGCCGTATTACATTGTATTCCAAGTGCCAGGGAGCAGAGTAACTTTAGATGATTAACAAGTTGCTGCAGAAATACTGAAGGATCTATCATCATGTCCCCTCTGAGAGGAAAGATAAAGACAATGAAGTCAAATAGAGTTCACCATAAAAACAGTAAAGTTCCAATCTCCTAAAGAAAAGAACTAAAAATAGGAAAATAATCTTGCTCAGTTGAATGCACGGTAATAACGGTACTCGAAAAATCCTCAGTTGAGAACAATTTAACCTTTGCAGCTTTATGTCAAAGCAAAACCACTTCACCCAAAATGAAGGGTTTATACGAAGATGAGCTCTAGCACTAATAGATAGCTTTGAGAGTGGATGTGGTAGAGGGGCGGCTGTACATCAAGAAAATCCCACCAGAGTTAACTGAGAACGTTGAAGAAAAGAACAACAATTTCGAATGTTACAAATTGTTGCCGGCACCCCTATCATCACCATCACTCTGGCATCTTATTCCTAGACAAGAAATATATTTTACCTTTCGGAGATTATTTTCTGGTTACAAGCCAGCCATTATGAACCTTTCAGTGAATCACTGGGATAGAGCACTTAAAGGGATAAACAATTGTAAAAATAACTCTGTCACAGGCACATACATTTTATTTTATTTAGTGATGTAATAAGCTTAGAGGCATATATCAGGTCCAAAATGGTCTTGACCATTAATTTAAGCTATAAATCATAGGTCTTGCCAACAATGACGGCAAACAGATGGTAACAAGGAAATGTATTATTTAATATTGCCATGTGTTATAAAAATGTAAGTGTGTTTAAGACATGTCTTAAATTTTTATAATAATATGCATTTAATACATTACTGTTTTGACACATGCAGGAATCAGATTTATAGGTCCCATTCTGTAGCTTCTTCTGTGAACATGAGCGCATATCCTGGATTTTTTCTTCTTTTTTTAAACAAGAGGGGAAACCTTTACGGTGCATGCTTGCAACAATATCTAATTGGTTGTCTTGCTGTTTTGTAGTAAACAATGTCAGCACTGAAGCTCATTAAAAAGCACGCATCTATACAGTTTGCCTAAATATAAAAATTAAACATTTTAAAATTGTAATTTTTTTAAAGAAATCTTATAGTCTAAGAAAATATAAGAGCACTTCTAATTTTTTTTCACATTCATTTTAATCAGACCAAAAAAAGAAATAGGCTACACTGATTAGCGAGTAAAGTTTAATACTCCAAGTTTTAGAAGTAAATAGCTAAGAAAAACCCTACTTTATATTCTCATTACATTACAAAGATCCTAAGAATCAAATGTTATGTCCCAGTGTAATTTCTGATTGAGTTTCTCTATCTAAATTACGCCAAACCATAATATTTCCTCTTAGAGCAGTAAGTTTACACCCCTCGACCAGCAGGGTCGCCATGACTTGGAATGGACTCAACGGCAGTGGGTCTGGTTTTTTCGACCAGCAGGGTGAACCCTCTTAGGGAAAACGTTGGCGAATGAAGGGAATCAGGGGCTACGAACTTAATCCAAAATCTCTTCTTTAACAAATGAGTTTTTGTTGTGTTTTTATTTAACAACAACAAGACGCCAACTCTTGGCTAAAGCCATTTTAGGTTTGCACGTTATTTTGTCTAAGTTTCCTTTTCAATCAACTCTCCTAACTGCCCGGCTTGGCTTTCTCCCTCTTGTGCAGCCAAGAGTCCGCGCTTTAAAACACTTGAGGAAGCAGTGCTTGGAGTATGCAAACTAAATTTTCTTCATTAAATCTAGTGAAGCAGATATTAAAAATGCATTTAATATACTGGCGATGGTCGGCGGGCACCGCTGACTGTGGCAGGCCAGTTACTGATGATGTGCTGTCAGATGGCCCTCTCAGCAGGCGCCTGGGTCTCAGGCTGCTGAAGGACAGCCATATCTTCCCTTATGTGTAAGCTCGATTCATCTCCCAAGTATTTACTAAATCACAGGCCTCTGCACACACAGCCCACGTTTCAGCGCGTGCTAAAAAATGATGGATGGTCTCGTCAATCCGTTATGTCCTGAAAGCGTGGTTTCCTGCCATTCCAATCATCAAACCTCAGCACTTCAGAGCTGATCAGTCCCGGGGAATATATCTTGCAGGCTTGATTAAAAGAGTAGAAGTTCTTCCCATCAGAGTCTCTGACATGCTCTCCTGACTGTTTGTTGTTTCAACCAATTATTTGGGCAGAATATTCAATAAGCGTTCAGACCATATTCCACGGGCATTTATTCCCCCCTGATATGTGCTAAAAGTATAATTTCATTGGTGGCAACACAGTCTAGGTATCTGGTAGTAAAATTTACGTTTTAAAACAACTTTCCCTCTATGTACAGCAAGCAAAACCTTAAAAAATTTTATATCATCATATCATATTATATTATAATGTAAATATATTAGCAAATGCATTTCAAAGGAACCTTCAAGGGGATAGCCATTCTCTAAATCACCTAAACCTCTTAATAATTCATGAGCATTCTCTCAGCTATAATCTAGATAAAGGTACAAACGACTTAAAAATTCTCCTGACAGTTCCAAAGTTAGATGCCAAAAGTTTGACCCATCCAAGCAATAGACCTCTTCAAAGAACATTTATTTTCAGTTCCAAGGTTATATATGTCAGTTGTCTTCCATAAGTCATAAGAGCATTTTTATTTTTAGCTCTAGCTCATCTGTGAAACAGAATGTAATAGCACACTCATACCTTTCACTCAGAAATACTAAACTTTATAAAAACAGACAGACTTACCACAACTAAAGAGATAGCTGAGCTTTGAGGAAATGGGGTGCCATTAAAAAGCCAAACAACTTGCTATTAATAAGCTTCTGGAAATGCTAAAAATTGAAAAAAAAAAAAAGTGCCAGACTCCCATTTAGCCAACAGCTAGGTGTGCGCTGGTGTACCCACCATCAGCACGCGCTCCACCACACTGCTCTGGCTTTCACTTCAACCTTGACCTCGAGATTAAGCGCACTTTTATTGGGCACAAAGGTCACCTGTATAAGGTCAAAATTCAAAGTCCCTTGTCAGAAAAGGTTGATATATTCCAACCTTTCCTTCTCCATGCATCAAATTTTTCATGGTAAAGTCATATTCAGCAGACAGTATATTCAGCAATTTATTGGGCCATTGTAATACAGTGCCGAATACAACTGTCCAAAAAGCTATCGCATGAATAAAATATTTTCCATGACAATGTACCAAATCTAGACTCCTTACAAACCTCTAACAGATGAAATAAAACGAACCCAGTCTTGTTTTCACGCTTGAGGGGAGTTATATGGTAAATAATTGCCCCTCCAAAAATACAGTCTAAAGTATAATTATGACTTTTACTCTCATGGTCTTTGGCTACAGGAAACATTTTTTTTTCATAGAGTGTCGCTTAAATTTTTAACGAAAAACTAATACAAAGATCTCTAGCCAGTTTTAATACTTTTACTCGAATCTGGCCTAAGTGCTTAAGGAAAGCCGATCTAAGCCTGAGAGCCCCTCCTTGCCCTAGGACCTGGAGGAAGACGTGCTCTGTGATACAGAAAGTCGAAAAGGAAGGAGAGCTACTGTCGTGCCCGACTCATTATTATTGCAATTATGTGATCAGCAGAACCACAGAAATCAGATAAATTAAAGAAAACCTTTGTAGGCAGCATTCTAGAATACATTGTAATTAATAATAATAACAATAATAAGAGCCTTAAGGAGCAATAAATCTATATTCTTTAAAAAGTTTATGCAACCTCTTTGTTATTTACCGCAAGGTCTTTTCATAATCAGTATTAGTACTGTGAATAGATTTTAAAATCATTTAAATTGCACTTGTTCTTCAAATATGATTAATATCTATATTAAACACTAAAATTGATTTTCACACTCACGTGCTAGTCTGGGGCATCCTATAAAGTCTTTACGCCCTGGAAGACTTATACTTGGACTCACGGAATTATCGGACGCAAGCTACTTCCTGTTGGCAGAACTCTGGCTCCAAAACCGGTATCCACCCAAATATCATTCATAAATTCATAACCACCTTCTTATCAAATTAAGGCAAGAAAGGAAAAAACTTCCAGGATATTGGGGTAGGGGGGTACATTTGAGAAAAGTAATTAGACAAGAAAATACTTAAAAATTCTCAGATTTCAGTGAGTTGAAGACAATCGTGATGGAATAACTTGGAAAAGGATAGTGAGAATAGCAGCACAACTGGAAGAATGTAATCGACGTCACTGAATTGTATATATAGAAACTTTCGAAACGGTGTAACTTTGGCTGTGTATATTTTCACCCAAAAAAAAGGTCCCCAAGGTTGAGAAGGGAGAGTGCTGACGTGTCATGGGGTTGTTAACCAATGTCATAAAACAATATGTGTACTGACTGTTTAATGAGAAACTATTTGTTTTGTAAATCTTCATGTAAAGTACAATAAAAAAAATTTTAAAAAAAAATCCTCAGATTTCAACATTCCCTCTTATTCTTAGGCAGTGATCATCTCAGTTGTCAGTATCACCATAATTTACTAAAAATAGGTTTCCTATCACTTTGGGAATAAAAGAAACCTAGAAAATAAGGGGCTGGTTTTAGGTAAAATCTTCCTAGCTCCACTATTCTAATTATTATAACCATAAATGCCATTGTAATGAATGAACATCCTTTAATAAATAACAACAGCTAAAAGTTATTCAGCACAGTACCAGGAACCGTGCCACTCATTTTATACGTACTATCTCATTTCATGGAGACCCTGGTGGCGTAGTGGTTAAGAGCCTGGCTGCTAACCAATAGGTCAGCAGTTCGAATCCACCAGGCACTCCTCGGAAACCCTATGGGGTAGTTCTACTCTGGCCTATAGGGTCACTATGAGTCGGAATCAACTCAACGGCAATGGGTTTTTTGGTTATCTTGTTTCAGGTCCCCATGTGGCGCAAACAGTCAGCGCTCAACTGCTAACCTAAAGGTGGGCAATTAAAACCCACCCAAAGAAAGGCCTGGCGATCTGCTTAGCAAAGATTCCAGCCAGGAAAACCCTAGGGAGTAGTTCTTGTCTGTAATACACATATCGGGACACCATGAGTTGAAAGCCACTTGATGGCAACTTTTTTTTTTTTTTTCCAACCTCATTTCAAGTTCATAACAACCCCATTTTATAAATAAGGGCACTGAGGCACCAAAAGTTAAGAAACATAAGCAAAGTTACAAAAGTAAGTCGTAAAGCCCAAATTCACATGTCTATTTCCTGCCTAATACAGTTAAATTTATTGTCCACTTAAGCTTTGGTTGTATACCGTCATATTATCTTATTACTGATACCTCAAATGTAGAAAAGAAATACTCACATCAAACTATGTGATAATTGAGTCTTTATAAAGCTGTACTAAATCAAATTGTAACTGACTGGGTATCTCCCCATTGTTTTTCACTATAACCGCAGAGACACTTTGTTTTTTATATTAATTACCAACTGAAGGTGTAACACCTAAGCTTAAAGATTCTCAGAAACAAGTTCTGGCGTGGCTGGCCCTCAGCTGTTCCATAGGAGCATTTCTCAATTCCCACCGAATGAAGAATCATTGTAATGTCCTTGAGTACGGCTACTGAATCCTCTCCTTTGAAAGGGATTAATTTTCCCAAATGTGACGCGTGTATATGGCTTTAAAAAATATACTCAAGCAGCATTCTCTTCAGGTCAACTCAATCAAATGTCCATTATAAAAACACAGCACAATATCTACCATTTACCAGGCATTGCTAAGGTTCAAGATTGGAACAAGATCCCAAGTCTTGCTCCCACAGTCAGTACCGTGGGGAAAAATTATTTAACCCCTCTTTAAACAAGACAAGAAAAGGGAGAGAGAGAGAAACCCCAACATTCACAAAAATAAGAATAAATATTTCTTGTATTTATTCTTATATTTTAAGAATAAATGAGATATACATAAAAATATTTTGAGCCCTTTTCAGGAAAGAAGCTATAAAAATAAAACAAACTTGGTCAAGAAAATTCTATAAAAGACTTGCCTCGGGGTTCTCCCATGAAGTGCAGAAGTCCCAAACCAGTGACTTGAGACAGTAGTAAGGAGGGGAGGTTAACAACGGCCTTTCACAATTAAAGTGCTCGGCTGCTATTCAAGTGTACCCAGTGGTGCCTCGATAGAAAGGCTTGATGATCTAATTCCCCAAAATCAGCCACTGAAAACCCTACGGAGCACAGTTCTACTCTGACACACACCTGGGATTGCCATGAGTCGGAATCAACTCGACAACAACTGGTTTTTGATGATGGTGGTGGTGGTGGTGGTGAGCGGTGGGAGTGGGGGATCCAAGTTTGCAGCACTGGCCGATTTCCATGGTGTAAAAATAATCCCACCGTGGCTGATTTTAAGCTACCAACATGAGGTCATTGACTGTAGAGTTGGATTGTACGAGGTCATGTACAACTGGCCCTTGCAAGCTGCAAAGAGCCCGTTCCAGCGCCCCATTGGCTGTAGGCCAAGTGCAGCCCCCAGATCTATTCTGCCTGGTCAAGAACATGTTGGCCTACACGGTGTTTGTAAAAATTCAGACAAGCTGGTAAGATTTAAAACTCGGGATATTTTATTTAAAAAAAAAAACCAGATCTAGAGCTGCTTTCCAAAAAATCTGCTCGTGAAAGAACCTCTAGGATCCGGCAGCACTGGCCCATGTTCTGATGTGGCAATGCCGGCGTAAAGGGGCAGGAGCCCTGTTAGTGCACACACATCTGCTTTCTCTTTACCATAACCCCAGGCAGGCCTCCTTCACCCATTCACTCGCTCGTCCTTGACATCTGTCTGGACCCTAGAAACATGGGAGTCTGTCATCTCCCCTGGAAGCCCAGGGGTGGAGAATCCACGCATCCAGGACAAGTTCTGCCTCTAGATGTGGAACCTTGGTCAAATCACTGAATAGTACACCTCCCTCAGCTTATGTATCTATAAAATCAACCAGTTAGACTACAAGATCTCTAACTGCCACCTCCGCCCAATGCAGCTCGCTCTGGAAGTCACTGAATCCAAAATAATGAAAGACATGCAGGTCCATCTAGAACTGCTTTTGTGATCTGCCCACCAATGTACAAATAAAAATTTGAAACATTATGAATTTTGGGTTAAATATATTTTCATCTTAATATATATTTCAGGTGGCCTCAGGAAATAAGAATCTAGATAATTTTAACTTCACTGGTTAGGAAATGATGTTGGTGAGCCATTTGTTATGTATAAACTATAAGAGTAGGTGGGGTTTTTAATGCTATACAACCAAGAGTCTGTCTCATACTCCGAGTCCATTTACTATCTTAGCTAAATGGAGCTTGAAGTGCAAGTAAACGTCCAATTTTATTAGCTTTGCCTACCAATATTATCAACAAAAACAAACAGCAGCGTAATATACCTTAAGCAAAACATGATACCGGCTTGGGAGAATTGTAGACAGAAATCAAAAACTGAAAAGAATAAATTGCCAGTTGAATTTAATGTGTGCTTGTAGAAAGACCCGTTTTTAATGAGGCTTTATCCTCCCAGGTCCCAACCGCATAGGGGGACATCTACAAAGATTCCCCTATGAGTCTCAAACACCATCTCAGAAGCAATGGAATCTCAGAAAATTAAGGTCTAAGTGTCACAGGCATGAACAACAAACCACAAAGAGCATCTCCCCTGCATTTTCTATTCATCTGAAAGCTAGAATGAAGTACCCATAGCACTCCTGGAGTAAACATTCCCAGTTCTGACTGCTGGAGAGTGATTACAAATATCCATGACAAACAGTAATCCATAAACCTGCTGAGCGCAAATCTGAATCTTTCATGGTGCTAGGCTGATTTGAGAGAGAGGTAAGTCAATTAGCTAGTGAATGAGCTTTGCAAACACCTGCTTTGCAGAACTTAACAGCCCTGTGCCATCCTTTATAGTGCTAGCTGCAAACAGGAGGGTTTTCAACAGTCTTAAGTGATAACCTTTGTAAATAACAAGGTCTACTAAACCTAAAACAGGACAAACCAAAATCAGGGTGTATGTCTCCTCCTCTCCTGGGCCTGGAGCAAAGGACAGGTCTTAACAAGCAGAAAATTTTAAATTGGAAGTAAATGTATGCATTGTACTGGGGGTGGAGAGAAGGTGATGATGCACCCGGTATTTTAAGTCTCATCCTTGGATACGATAACCGCTCCCAAGAAAGCCAGAGAACAAGACTGGGCTTCACACAGAATTGCCCCAATTGGCAGGGCCCAGAGTATGATCAGGGAAAGATCGAGTACTTACATATCTGACTGAACAACAATATCAAGAGACCTGAATCCACCTTACTTTGTCCTCTATGTATATACTGCTTTCTCTGCTTCAAAATATTCTTGTGAAGTTATTGCCCTAAGTTTTAGTTTTCAGTTTTGCCAGCTGGATTTCAAGATATAGTAAGTACACATAAAAGAGATAGAGAGGGTCTGAGACAATTTAGGAGTCCCTGGGTGGTGTAAATGGTTACGCACTTGACTGCGAACCGGAGGTTGGTGGTTCTAACTGACCCAGAGGTGCCTCAGAAGAAAGGCCTGATGATCTGCTTCCAAAAGGTCACAGCCTTGCTGTGGGGACCATGGTCTCGGGGAGCATCTAGCTCAATTCGCATAACACAGTTTATAAAGACAATGCTCTACAATCTACCTTGGTGAGTAGTGTCTGGGGTCCTAGGAGTCTGTGAGCAGCCATCTAAGATACCCCACTGGTCTCATCCCTTCGGAAGCAAGGGAGAATGAAGAGAACAGGATACAAGGAAAAGATCAGTCCGAAGGACTAATGGACCACCGCTACCAAGGCCTCCACCGGACTGAGTCCAGTACAGCTAGATGGTGCCCGGCTACCACCGCTGACTGCTCTGACCAGGATCACAACAGAGGGTTCTGGACAGAGCTGGAGAAGGATGTAGAACAAAATTCTAACTCACAAAAAAGAAGACCAGATTTACTGGCCTAAAGGAGACTGCAGAAACCCCAAGACTATGGCCCCCAGACACCCTTTTAGCTCAGTGGTGAAGTCATTTCCAAGGTTCACCATTCAGCCGGGGAGTGGACAGCCCCATAAAACCAAATGGGACTAATGAGGCACAGCAGTACAGGGACAAGGGCCAGAAGGCAGAAGGGGACAGGAAAGCTGGAAATAGGGAACCCAAGGTTGAATAAGGATAGTATTGATGTGTTGTGAGGTTGTTAACCATTGTCATAGGGCGACGTGTACTGACTGTTTAATGAGAAACTATTTTGTTCTGTAGGCCTTCATCTAAAGTGAGAATGGCAGCACAATTGGAAGAGCATAGTCGATGTCACTGAACTGTGCATGTAGAAATTTTTGAAACGGTGTATCTTTGGCTATGTATATTTTCACCAAAAAAAAAAAAGGTCAAGAAGGGAGAGTGTTGACATGTCGTGGGGTTGTTAACCAATGTCATAAAACAATATGTGTACTACTGTTTCATGAGAAACTATTTGTTCTGTAAGCCTTCACTTGAAGTACAATTAAAAAAAAAAAAATAAAGGTCACAGCCTTGAAAATCCTATGGAGTAGTTCTACTCTTCACACGTGGGGTTGCCAAGAGCTGGAATCGACTTGATGGCAATGGGTTGGTTTTGGTTTGTTACATCTTAACATTTTACTTTGGATGAAAAATTGCGAGTACTCAGTTATCTCAATAAGACCTTGTGTGTCTACCAGGTCACAGTTTGGACCCCACACCAGGTTTAAAAACAAAAAAAACTGAAAGCTGGAGATAGGAAACCCAAGGTTGAGTAAGGACAATGATGACGTGTAGTGGGGTTCTTAACCATTGTCATAGGGCAACATGTGTACTGTTTAATGAGAAACTATTTTGTTCTGTAAACCTTCATCTAAAATGAGAATAGCAGCACAACTGGAAGAGCGTAGTCGATGTCACTGAACTGTGCATGCATAAATTTTTGAAATGGTGTATCTTTGGCTATGTATATTTTCACCAAAAAAAAAAAAAAAACGGTTGAGAAGGGAGAGGGTTGCCATTTCGTGGGGTTGTTAACCAATGTCATAAACAATATGTGTACTACTGTTTAATGACCAAACATCTGCTTTGTTCTGTAAAACTTCACCTGAAGTACAATTAAAAAAAAAAAAAAGAAAAAATAAATTAAAAAAAAACTTTATTCACTGTCCTGATGCCAGAAGGAACAGAAAAGATAACCCCTTAACCAGGAGTCAGCACTTCTTCAAAAGTGACAAACCATGTTGACAACTCCCGTTCCTTGGCATGAAGGAAGCTTCAGTTACACAGGAAGAACAATTAACTCCTAGATATGACATTAAGATGCCTCCCGAAAGAGCAGCATGAAAGGAGAGAGAAAAGAAAACTGAAGGCAAGGTATCAAGTCCCCTAAGTGGCCGGAAAAGGGCAGGATTCGTGACCAGCCATGTGCCACCTCTCCTACATGGGACACAAATTGCTCCACCCTGGCTGCAAACCCATGGACGAAAAGTCCTGGATCCAGTTGTCTGTTCTGTTCCCTTAAAAAATGGAGACCTGGGGACTTGCGGCAAAACGGCGCTCTAGGCAGAAGCACCACGCTGTCCCTCCACAGCAAAGATCCAAAAAGCTAAGCCGAACAGAGAAAACAACAATCCTGAAATGAAGAGAGAAAGAACTCAGCCAAGCACCAAATGGAGTGAGAAAACTGACAGAGAACGGAGAGCGAGGAGAGATTCATGCAGAGGTCCCGTATCAGCTAACGCAGCGTGGATCCGCCATCTTGGACTCCTATCAGAGACCAGCAAACGGGGTCCGAGAAAGCAACTTCACGGAGCTTCCGGCGGGAGACAAAACAACTGCTCCACACATAACAATCTCCCCACTGCATCCTGCCTACCTGCACCATGCGCTTGACATCACACCACCAAGCAGCACAGGCACGGCTTACTGGAACCTGCCCTGCACTAATTACCAACCCACTCTGGTGGCTATAGGAAGTGCCACAAACAACCCGTCCCAGTAACTCCTCTTCAGCTAGACCTGCCCTGCTGTACCATATCTGAGTGACTCACCCTGCCAGTTGGAGAAGGAGGCAAAAAGTATTGGGCCCACAGATGAGCAAACAACAAAGAACACACAGCCCGCCTGCTCTGACACAGCCAAATTAAAAAAAAAAGGGACAAAACAAACAAATCTACCATCAACGAGAAAAATAACTACTGAATGCCCTGAAGACTGCAGACAAGAACAAAACATTTACAAAAACAGGACAGGATGGTTCCAGTAGGCGTCCAAAATAAAACACCAGATGACTTTCCAGTGGAAGAAAAGGCACTACAACTACCTGATAGGAAGTCAAATCTCTAATACTCAGAATTCTTCAAGAGCTGAAGCAAAAACTAGACAAAAATGAGGAAAAAAACAGACAAATTCATGGAAAATACA